>NC_074682.1:24633575-24673575 GCF_029448725.1 Salvelinus fontinalis
ACTAATTGAACATTAAATATAAAGAAAGTTAATGAAAATGTCCTTTATCCCCTCTAAACTAGGGCCTGAGAGCGCATCTATTACCGGGAATGAATGTGTTGCTGGGGGAAGAGGTATGTGTGTCGCGCTCCTCTTCTCTCCGATCCGAATCGTGCTCCCCCTCTGTTTCTAGGACGGGGTAAATAACAAAGGAAGCGTTGTTCCCGCTTCACAGAATTCCGGCATTCCATACCCAGATCCAACATTTTCCCAGTTTTCTTCCAGTGAAAACACACTGAACACACACACACACCGTGTAGAGAGAGAAATGGATGTGGCCCTGTCTACAAACAACCCCTAGCCCCATCCATACATTGTCACAATCGATAAAGAAGTAAAAATTGGATAGTTTGATACTGTAGTTTCAGTAGAATCATCAAGCCTACTCTACTTCTTCAGAACTGTTGGATTGGGACACATTCTAATCCTTCAATTTAAAACTGGAGAGGGAATTTAGGACATCCATCGTGGCTCTAACGGTCTATTCAGACATCCCCAGTCGCTGTCCTTCCCTGTTTCCTAGTGACTTCCCTACGGTCCTACTATAGTCTCTATCCTGACCCACTGTCACAGCGAGAGAGAGAGAGAGAGAGAGAGAGAGAGAGAGAGAGAGAGAGAGAGAGAGAGAGAGAGAGAGAGAGAGAGAGAGAGAGAGAGAGAGAGAGAGAGAGAGAGAGAGAGAGGAGAGAGAGAGAGATGTGAAGTGGAAGAAAAGCAAACAATGGATGGATGCTTTCATTCCGATAAAAGGAATAAACGCCAAGGCATTTACATGCTCTATTATCCCACAGAAAATACAGCCCATACATCTCTCCCCCCTTTCTCTCTCCCTCTCTCCCCCAGGCCCCTCTCATTACCGCTTCTCCATCTCTCCCTCTCTCCCAGCCAGACAGCGCAGGGTTAACTAAGCTGTATAAGGGTAACCACAGAAAACAATACGCAGCCCCAAAAAATACAATAAAGGGGACTTTCTCCTCCGTATTTGTAATTTAACATCAAAAGGGCCTTTTCCCAGCAACCTCTGAGAGCCAGCCGCCTCTTTAATGAACCCCCCCCCCCCCCCAACACCACCCCCATCCCCCTTAATCACATTCAAATTGGTTAGTGTTCAGAAAATAGAAATATGTATTAGATAGCAATACATTTTCATCATTGGCTAAGCTTGCTTCTTAATTGTCCTGTCCCAAGGCTTTGGAATTTCATTGTTCGTTAGGTGCTTAAGTCCCCCATCTCATTCTGCCTCTCTGACATTAGCGCTGAGGGCTCTAATACCGCCCTAATTTGAATGGGGATTTACATGATAGAGCAGGGAGCATTAAAATATGGAAGGAAGGAAAGGAAAAAAGAGAAAAGGGGAAACGGCTTCTTTCACTTCAAAAGTCACTTTGTTCAAAGTCAAAGCACAATGTTTAAAGATGCTCTATCGTTCTTTTATCCAAGGGTTTTGGACACCAGCACCCATTAGCTGGTGACTTTTCCCCACTCATCTCTCTCGTTCTCCCCACACACCATTTATTTTGCCTATTACAGAGTCTTTGTTTAGCAGTGCCAATATTGTATCAGTTTCTGAAAGACAGAAAGGGATTTTCATTTTCTCTTTCTGTTTCCTGCCATTCTATCCTTCAGTTCATCCCCCTGTTCTTCTCTTTCTACCTCTCCTGTCTTCTTTTTCTCTTTTTCACTATCCCTCTCTCTCATGCTGGATTCAGTTATTGCATCCTCACACTCTCACCAGGCTGTGCGTGCATGTATGTTTGTGTGTGTGTGTGTGTGTGTGTGTGTGTGCATGTGTGTTTGTGTGTGTCTAGCAGGGGTCTCTGGTTAGAAGACCCAGAGAAGCAGGAATGCCTGGAATTGTTTTCTGTTTGTTCTGGAGTTTTTTTGGGATCAGAGAGAGATTTCTCTCCAGACGTGGGCCTGAGTGTGTGTCTCCCTGCTTGTGTGTTTTGGGTCAGCGTGAGGAAGAAGCGGTGATGATAAAGAGAATCAGATGTGTGTACTGTGGGCCAGTCTGTGTGCGTGTGTTGGCGTCTGGCCGTGCCGACGTGTAAGTGTCCATAAGGCAGACACAGGGCAAACAGTCTGGGAGGAGAATTAGTGTTTTGGCACTGTATGCTGCTGCTGCTGTGTGCGTGTGTGTGTGTGTGTGTGTGTGTGTGTAAAAGAAAGAGTGAGAACAAGAGAGGCAGAGATGCCAATAAAGCATTTCTGAATGTAATTGTATTTGAGAGAGAGAGAGAGAGAGAGAGAGAGAGAGAGAGAGAGAGAGAGAGAGAGAGAGAGAGAGAGAGAGAGAGAGAGAGAGAGAGAGAGAGAGAGAGAGAGAGAGAGAGAGAGAGAGAGAGAGAGAGAGAGAGAGAGAGAGAGAGAGAGAGAGAGAGAGAGAGAGAGAGAGATACTGTAGGAGAGGGGATCAGTCTGCTGTTTGGTCCTACAGTACAGTACCACTTGTATGTCTCGTTGTGTTTTATCTAATTAGTGGCATTGGTCTGACCCGAGAGTCAGACACTTTAAAATGTCACTGAGACGTGTGTGTGCCTGTGTGTGCACGCCTGTGTGCATGCGTATGCATGTGTGTATGTGTGTTCGTGTGCATGTGTATAGGTCGTAAAGCTCTGTCAGTGGGTCAGAGATAATGAGAGAGATAGGGATGACCCTGGATAGATAGTTATGAGAAGGTCAACGCAGGGCAGGGAGGTAATCACACCAACACACTCACGGCAACAACAACAAATGCAGGGTTGTCCACTATCGGCATATCTGCATTTATTATGGCCATTGAAATGTTAGCTATTAAAATCAGATCCAACCATAATATTAAGGGGCTCGAAATCCAGGGCTTAAAAACAAAGGTGTCATTGTATACTGATGATTCATGTTTTCTTTTAAATCCACACTTTGGATCCCTCCACAGCCTCATAGAGGATCTAGATACTTTTTCTGACCTCTCTGGATTAAAACCTATTGGATCACAAAACAATTTCTTTACATTACCTTGTAGTTTACCAATAAAATGGTCTGATGGTGATGTGGACATACTCTGTATTCATATCCCGAAAGATAGAAATTATCTCACTACAATACATTTTAATAGAATGTTAGATAAAATAGATAAGATCGTGCTACCATGGAAAGGAAAATACCTGTCTATTTGTGCAAAAATCACTCTGATTAACTTTTTAGTCATATACTAGATTGCCTATTTGCTTATAGCTTTGCCTACACCTAGCGACCTGTTTTTTAAATTATATGAGCAAAAAGTATTCCATTTTATTTGGAATGGCAAGCCAGACAAAATTAAACGGCCCTATTTATATAATGAATATGAATTCGAAGGGCAGAAATGATTAAATATTAAAGCTGTCACGCCCTGATCTGTTTCACCTGTCCTTGTGCTTGTCTCCACCCCTGTCCAGGTGTTGCCCATATTCCCCATTATCCCCTGGGTACTTATAACTGTGTTCTCTGTTTGTCTGTACCAGTTTGTCTTGTTTGCCAAGTCAACCAGCGTTTTGTCTCAGCTCCTGCTTGTCCTCAGTCTCTCATTTTCTCGCCCTCCTGGTTTTGACCCTTTGCTGTCCTGACACTGATCACGCCTGCTTGACCATTCTGCCTGCCACTGCCACTGAGACTGCCTGCTGTCCTGTACCTTTGCCCCACTACTCTGGTTTATCGACCCCTGCCTGCCTTGGCCTGTTGTTGGCCTTCCCCTGTTGCTGTAATAAACATTGTTACTTCAACACAGTCTGCATTTGGGTCTTACCTGAAATGTGACAAAAGCATTAGACCTCTCACTAAAGGCTTCAGTCATACAAAAGTTATACTTAAATACGAACTGGTTCTCTGGCAGTGTAAGGGGTGCGTACTGGCGGCAGAGAAGTCAGGCGCAGGAGAGCAAAAACTGTGTTACTACGGCGCAGTTTAACCTCTTGGCGCTAGGGGTCAGATTATTATAAAAAAATTTTTTAAACGTTCCCAAGGTAAACTGACATTTTCTCTGGCCCAGATCGTAGAAAATGCATATAATTTACAGATTGAGATAGAAAACACTCAAAAGTTTCCAAAACTATCAAAATATTGTCTGTGAGTATAACAAAACGTATTCTGCAGACGAAAACCTGAGAAAATATAACCCGGAAGTGATATTATTATTTTTTTAAACTGTGTTTCCTAGACCGTTTTTCTTCCATTTAAAGGGGAATCAACCAGATTCCTTTTGCAATGGCTTCCTCAGGCTGTGACCAGGCTTTAGACATAGTTTCAGGCTTTTATTTTGAAAAATGAGCGAGATGTTTCATAAGTAGTCAGGTGTCCTCTGAATGTTTCCTGCGCGCGAGAGAGGGGCGACCCCTTTTCCTTTTCTCTCTTAAAGAATAGGTTATGGTCCGACTGAAATATTATCGATTATGTTTGTTAAAAACAAACTGAGGATTGATTATAAAAAACATTTGACATGTTTCTACGACCATACTTTTCGTAATTTGTCGAACGGAACACGGTTTTGGTTGTAGCATTGAAAGCTACACTCACAAAAGCTTGGATTTCTTTCGCTGTAAAGTATATTTTCAAAATCTGACACGGTAGGTGGATTAACTTCTTCAGGCTGCAGGGTGAATATTGAAAAAACTGGAAAATATGTGCACATTTTCAAACGGCCTCTTAAGAAATTTTTGATTTTACAATATGCATATATTTACTACTATTGGATAGATAACAGTCTATAGTTTCTAAAAACGTTTGAATTATTTCTCTAAGTGGAACAGAACTATTTTTACAGCCATTTTCCCAGCCGAAATGAGATTTCCAAAATGCGATGTGTCTCTTTAAGACCTTGTCTATACAAGGTCATGACACTTAGGACCGTAGAAACACGTCATACGCCTTCATCTGGGTGTAATGCGGAAGTGAGAGTTGAAAGGAGTCGAATATCTCTTCCATGGACTGAATACCACATCTTCTTGTGAGACCTGCGCAGTTTAATTTTTTTTCCGGGCGCGAGGCAGAATCTGGACTCGGCTCCTGGAATCCGCTCGTTAAAGGTGAATATGACCTCTGCCTACGATATTATTTGATACATGTCACAAAATCATCCTAAAGTATGTTTTTTCAATATACTTTAATTATATTATTGCAATTTATTCTGGACTTTAGATGTCATGCGACGGAATTTTTTTTTGAAGAAAGACAGATTAGCGCCGCACGGCCGTTGTGCTTGCTAACCAAAGAGGGAAATATTTCGTTCTGGAACCCAACTAAAGACTTTACTGGACAATGGACCCTGTTTCAACATTCTGATGGAAGATCAACAAAGATAAGGACCCAATTTGGGATGCTTTTTCATATATCTGTCGAACTGTGCTATGCTAGCGCTTGACTAGAATCAATGCTGCCGTATGCTAGCTAATGTTGTAAGCTAATATAACGATATATTGTGTTTTCGCTGTAAAACACTTCAAAAATCGGAAATATTGGCTCTATTCACACGATATTTGTCTTTCATTAGCTATCCACCATATGTTTTTCTGAAATGTTTTATGAGGTGTAATTAGTAGTTGACGTTGGTGTCTGTATTTTCTCTGGCTACTCCCGTCTGATTTCAGACTGTAGCTATGCTGTAGCAATGATGGGAGCAGTAATGTAAAACTGATTTATAGCTAAAATATGCACATTTAATGAACAAAACATAGATTTATTGTGTAACATGTTATAGGACTGTCATCTGAGGTAGTTTTTTCTAGGTTCTTTAGGTTGGTTTTAGGTTATTTAGGTTGGCTTGTGCATGCTACTTGAATCATAATTCATACATCATAATCATAATCATACGTGTCTGTCCACTTTTGTATTTGGAGGTGAGCTAACATAAATATATGTGGTGTTTTCTCTGTAAAACATTTAAAAAATCGGACATGTTGGCTGGATTGACAAGATGTTTATCTTTCAAATGCTGTATTGGACTTGTTAATGTGTGAAAGTTAAATATTTTTAAAAAATAGCTTTTGAATTTCGCGCCCTGCACATGAGCTGGATGTTGTCATATTTGTACCGACGTCGGGAGAGCCCGCCTAACAGGTTAACAACAAGCTAAACTGTGTTTTGGTATATTTCACTTGTGATTGCATGATTATAAATATTTTTTGTCATATTTTTGAATCTGATATGTTTGGAAATTTTCATCTTCCTTTCAGGACCGGAACGAGGCTGTAGTTTTCTCAGCATAACGTGCAACCTAAATGGCGTTTTTTTTGTAATAAAAGTAATATTTATCGAACAAAAATAACATTTATTGTGTAACTGGGAGTCTCGTGAGTGCAAACATCCGAAGATTGTCTAAGGTAAGCGATTAATTTTATTGCTTTTCTGACTTTTGTGACCATGCTAATTTGGGGCTAGCTGTTGTAGCATTGAAAGCTACACTCACAAAAGCTTGGATTTCTTTCACTGTAAAATATATTTTCAAAATCTGACACGATAGGTGGATTAACAACAAGATAAGCTGTATTTTGGTATATTTCACTTGTGATTGCATGATTATAAATATTTTTAGTAATATTTTTGCATTAGACGCCCTGCAATTCTAGCGGTTGTTTAGGAAAGGGATCCCGTAAAAGGGAGAAGTTAATATAATGTTTACATACCCTGCATTGCTCATCTCATGTGTATATGCTGTACTCTGTGCCATCTACTGCATCTTGCCTATGCCATTCTGTACCATCGCTCATTCATATACTTTTACGTACATATTCTTCATCCCTTTACACTTGTGTTAATAAGGTAGTTGTTGTGGAATTGTTAGGTTAGATTACTCGTTGGTTATTACTGCATTGTCAGAACTAGAAGCACAAGCATTTTGCTACACTCGCATTAACATCTGCTAACCATGTGTATGTGACAAATAACATTTGATTTGATTTGATTTGTCGTGAACTGGGGACCTCGATCAGACACTATATTCTCATGCACCCCGTAGTGCCGGAAGACGTGTGTAAACAAGGCCTCCACAATCTGTAGGGCCGTAGGGAGACCGGGCAGAGGGAGGAGATGACAGGACTTAGAGAACCGATCCACAACGACCAGGTGTTACCCTGTGAGGGGGGGGGGAGATCGATAAGAAAATCCACCGACAGGTGCGAACAAGGCTGTTGTGGAACGGGTAAGGAGTGTAGCTTAGGTGCCTAGGAGCCTTGCACTGGGCGCACACCGAGCAGGAGGAAACATAAACCCTCACGTCCTTAGCCAAGGTAGGCCGCCAGTACTTCCCACTCAAACAGTGCACTGTCCGACCGATCCCAGGATGACCAGAGGATCAATAGATCAACCGGTCACGAACAGCAGACGGGACATAAAGGACACTCAGCCGACCACTGCAACGTACCGGGCCCCCCTTCAGCAGTGAGGTAATGGGAGCCGCTACCTGACCAAAACCCGGATAAACCTCCTGTAGTAGTTGGCAAACCCTAAGAACCGCTGCACCTCCTCTACCTTGATGGGAGTCGGCCAATTACGCACGGCTGAAATGCGGTCACTCTCCATCTCCACCCCTGAGGTGGAAATGCGGTACCCTAGGAAGGAGACGGACTGTTGGAAGAACAGGCATTTCTCAGCCTTGACGTAAAGGTCATTCTCCAACAGGCGACCAAGCACCCTGCGCACCAGGGACACATGCTCGGCGCGTGTAGCGGAGTATATCAGAATTTCATCAATATACACCACTACACCCTGCCCGTGCAGGTCCCTGAAAATCTTGTCTACAAAGGCTTGGAAGACTGATGGCGCATTCATCAACCCGTACGGCATGATGAGGTACTCATAGTGCCCAGAGGTGGTACTGAAAGCCGTCTTCCACTCGTCTCCCTCCCGGATACGCACCAGATTGTATGCGCTCCTGAGATCTAGTTTGGTGAAAAAGCTCGCCCCGTGCATTGACTCAATTGCTGTGGCTATGAGCGGTAGCGGGTAACTATACCTCACAGTGATCTGGTTCAGACCTCGATAGTCAATACACGGGCGCAGACCTCCCTCCTTCTTCACAAAAAAGAAACTCGAGGAGGCGGGTGAAGTGGAAGACCGAATGTACACCTGACGCAGGGATTACGAGACATATGTTTCCATAGCCACCGTCTCCACCTGTGAGAGGATACACGTGACTCCTGGGAAGTGCAGCGTCTACCAGGAGATCTATTGCACAATTGCCCCGTCGATGGGGTAGAAATTGAGTCGCCATCTTTATGGAGAAGGCGAGAGCCAAATCGGCATAATCAGTGGGAATGCGCACGGTGGAAACCTTGTCTGGACTTTCGACCGCTGTAGCACCAACGGAAATCCCTAAACACCTCCTCGAGCACTCTCGCAACCACCCCATGAGAGGCCTCTGTTGCTAAGAAACAGTGAGGTCATGACAAGCTAACCAGGGTAGGCCTTTTACCACGGGAAACACAGGAGAGTCAATAAGGAAGAGACTAATTCTCTCCTTGTGACCTCCCTGCGTCACCATGCCCTGAGCAGCGGTGGCCTCCCTAAACAACCCTGACCCTAATGGTCGACTATCTAAGGCGTGAACGGGGAAGGCACAGCCACAGGATCAATGGGGATCCCTAAACTATGGGCGAACGATCTATCTATAAAATTCCCAGCCGCACCTGAATCTACGAGCGCCTTATGCTGGGAATGCGGGGAAAACTCAGGAAAAGTGACATACAAAAACATATGTGCAACAGAGGGCTCTGGGTGAGAATGGTTGCCGACTCACCTGGGGTGACTCCAGAGCGCCCTGCCTGCTGCCTTCATACCCAGAGGAACCAACCCGGCACCGGTCAGCAGTGTGACCTCTGCGGCCACAGATGGTGCACGAGCTGGAACCCCCTCCGGTCTCCCTGCGCACCACCCCTCCCAGCTCCATGGGTATCGGAGAGGGGGTGCGGGGGGATGGAACCAACAGACCCTGATCTGAACGTCCGCGGGTAGCCAGCAGGTTGTCCAGCCGGATGGACAGGTCCACCAGCTGATCGAATGTGAGGGTGGTATCTCTGCAGGCCAACTCCCGACGGACGTCCTCGCACAGACTGCAGCGATAATGGTCGATCAGGGCCCTGCTGTTCCATCCCGTGTCGGCAGCCAGGGTCCGAAACTCCAGGGCGAACTCCTGGGCGCTCCTCATCCCCTGCCTCAGATGGAAGAGGCGTTCACCCGCCGCTCTACCCTCGGGCGGGTGGTCGAAGGCTGCCGGAAAGGAAAAAGAGGAAAGGAGAGGAAAAACGTTACAACGGCGCAGTTTAATAATAAAAATCACCGTAAACAGAACAATAAACAATTCCGAACAAAGACATGGGGGGAACAGAGGGTTAAATACACAACATGTAATGATGGAATTGAAATCAGGTGTGTGGGAAGACAAGACAAAACAAATGTAAAATGAAAAATGGATCAATGATGGATAGAAGACCGGCGACGCCGACCGCCGAACGCCGCCCGAACAAGGAGAGGAACCAACTTTGGCAGAAGTCGTGACAGGCAGATTAGTAAAAATGGCCTCATTCCCTTTATTCAAATTACAACCTCTCACTTTCGGTTATTTGAAAATGAAATAATCTCCAAAATATTGCTATTTTCAAAACAAGCCATTGAAAGTTGGTTGCAATTTCAGTTTAATCCACCAGAAAAGACAGAACAAATAATACAACAAATATTATGGTTAAACTCAAATAAAAATAAAAATATCATATTTATATCATAAATAGGACTGGTGAAGTTGTCATAAATGCAGCTAACAAAATATATGGAAATGTCTGCCCTACCCAAAATTACAACCAACTAATTGCAGCATTACCGCAAAAATGGAAGAGGCAAGTGGAATGGGGAAAAGTATGGAACGGCCCTGCATTAAAGACAAAAATTGCTTAAAGTAAATTGTGATAAATAAAAAAGTACCAGTTTCATTTAAGGACCAAAAAATTGACAGCTGTGCCATATAGATCGCAAAATATTTGGTAAGAGATTTTTTTATGTACCGATTCCATGGCACATGGTTTATGAACTGATACGCACAACGACGCTGGATTCAAAACTTAGCATTTTTCCATTTAAATTATTATGCAAAATGCAATCATCTCAGCTCTGCAGATTTTGCTGCGAAGAAACAGAATCATTAGATCATTTGTTTTGATAGTGTCCATAAGTCGCTTGTTTTTGGTTGCAGGTACAGGAATGGCTGAAGAACTGCAACATTTACCTGGAGCTAACGCTGCAAATAGCACTGCCGGGTGATTTGAAAAAAGTCATAGTCAATCGATCAATTATTTAATAATACTTTCAGCAAAAATGTATATCTTTAATTTACAATCTGTAGAAACTATGAGAATAGAAAGGATCAGAACTTTTGTGAAACATCACAGTACAATTTAAAAATTCAGCCATTTTTCCAGCCAAAGAGAGGAGTCACAAAAAGCACAAATAGAGATAAAATGAATCACTAACCTTTGATGATCTTCATCAGATGACACTCAAAGGACTTCATGTTACACAATACTTAAATGTCTTGTTCGATTAAGTTTATATTTATATCCCAAAACCTCAGTTTACATTGGCGCCATGTTCAGAAATGCCTCCAAAATATCCGGAGAAAATGTACAGAGCCACGTCAAATAACAGAAATACTCATCATAAACTTTGATGAAATATACATGTTTTACATAGAATTAAAGATGCACTTGTTCTTAATGCAACCGCTGTGTCAGATTTCAAAAAGTTTTACGGCAAAATACAATATTCAATAATCTGAAAACAGCATTCAGCCACAAAAGCAAGCCATACAGTTACCCGCCAAATTGTGCAGTCAACAAAACTCATGAAAAGCATTATAAATCTTAACTTACCTTTGCTGATCTTCGCCGGAATGCACTCCCAGGACTCCCACTACCACAATAAATGTTTGTTTTGTTCGGTAATGTCCAAATAGCTATTTTTGTAGCGTGTTTGGTAAACAAATCCAACGTCAGGAAGCGCGTTCACTAAAAGCTGATGAAATGTCCAAAAGTTTCGTCACAGTCAGTAGAAACATGTCAAACAGAGCTCCCTCATGTGAACGTGCATGGTCAAAGAATGGTCAGGTCATGGCTGACTGATTCCCCTCTCATTCGGCCCCCCTTCACAGTAGAGGCATCAGGCAAGGTTCTACAGACTGTTGACATCTAGTGGAAGCCGTAGGAAGTGCAAACTCATCCATATCTCGCTGTGATTTCAATAGGATATTGGTTGAAAATCGACCAGCCTCAGAATTTCCCCTTCCTGTTTGGATTTTTTCTCAGGTTTTTGCCTGCATTATGAGTTCTGTTATACTCACAGACATAATTCAAACAGTTTACTCTGGGCACCTCTTTGCCCCTTTCATCCAAGCTACTCAATACTGCCCCTGCAGCCATAAGAAGTTAAGAGATAGATGGAATAGGTTGAGTGGAGATGAAGGGTGGAACTAATAACAAGATAACTAATGCAAAATATACTGTGTCCGTAAAATGTATATAGGTTCAGAACTTTTGTGAAACAGCTCAGTTAAAAATATATGACAAATAGAAATTAAACTGGATGGTCTTCATAGATAGATGGAGTGGTTGAGGGTAGCTGAAGGATGGGATTAAAAAGAAAGAAAATATAATTATTGTAAAATACATTGTGTTCGTAAAATGTACAGTGCATTCGGAAAGTATTCAGACCCCTTCACTTTTCCCACATTTTGTTACGTTACAGCCTTATACTAAAATAGATAAATGAATAAAAAATTATACTTTATTTACATAAGTATGCTATGTAAGTATGCAATTTCGAGTCTTTGCTATGAGACTCGAAATTGAGATCAGGTGCATGCTGTTTCCATTGATCATCCTTGAGATGTTTCTACTTGAGATGAGTTCACCTGTGGTAAATTCAATTGATTAGACATGATATGGAAAGGCCACACACCTGTCTACTGTATATAAGGTTGTCTACTGTATATAAGGTTGACAGTTGACACCGTTGACAGTTCATGTCAGAGCAAAAACCAAGCCATGAGGTCAAAGGAATTGTCCGTAGAGTTCCGAGACAGGATTGTGTCAAGGCACATACAGTATCTGGGGAAGGGTTCCAAAAAATATCTGCAGTATTGAAGGTCCCTAAGAACACATTGGCCTCCATCATTATTAAATGGAAGAAGTTTGGAAGCACCAAGACTCTTCCTCGAGCTGGCCGCCCGGTCAGGAAGGTGACCAAGAACCCAATGGTCTCTCTGACAGAGCTCCAGAGTTCCTCTGTGGACATTGGAGAACCTTCCAGAAGGACAACCATCTCTGCAGCACTCCACCAATCAGGCCTTCATGGTAGAGTGGCCAGACGGAAGCCAGTAACAAGCACATTTGGAGTTTCCCAAAAGGCACCTAAAGGATTCTGAGACCATGAGAAACAAGATTCTCTGGTCTGATGAAACCAAGATTGTACTCTTTGGCCTGAATGCTAAGAGTCACGTGTGAAGTAAACCTGGCACCGCTCATCACCTGGCCAATACCATCCATAAAGAAAAAACCTTGAATGAGTAGGTGTGTCCAAACCTTTGACTGGTACAGTATATATACCAGTCAGAAGGCCAGCGTTCCGGAGTCGCCTCTTCACTGTTGACGTTGAGACTGGTGTTTTGCGGGTACTATTTAATCAAGCTGCCAGTTGAGGACTTGTGAGAAACAGGACTCTGTTTCTCAAACTAGACACTCTAATGTACTTGTCCTCTTGCTCAGTTGTGCACCTGGGCCTCCCACTCCTCTTTATATTTTGGTTAGAGGCAGTTTGCGCTCTTCTGTGAAGGGAGAACTACACAGCATTGTACGAGATCTTCAGTTTCTTGGCAATTTCTCGCATGGAATAGACATCATTTCTCAGAACAAGTATAGACTGACGAGTTTCAGAAGAAAGTTCTTTGTTTCTAGCCATTATGAGCCTGTAATCTAACCCACAAATGCTGATGCTCCAGATACTCAACTAGTCTAAAGTAGGCCAGTTTTATGTCTTATTTAATCAGAACAACAGTTTTCAGCTGTGCTAACATAATTGCAAAAGGGTTTTCTAACGATCAACCAGCCTTTTAAAATTATAAACTTGGATTAGCTAACACAAGGTGCCATTGGAACACAGGAGTGATGGTTGCTGATAATGGGCCTCCGTATGCCTATGTCGATTTTCCATAAGAAATCTGGCGTTTCCAGCTACAATAGTTATTTCCAATGTCTACACTGTATTTAGGATCAATTTGATGTTACAGTGGGGCAAAAAATAATTTAGTCAGCCACCAATTGTGCAAGTTCTCCCACTTAAAAAGATGAGAGAGGCCTGTAATTTTCATCATAGGTACACTTCAACTATGACAGACAAAATGAGAAAAAAATATCCAGAAAACCACATTGTAGGATTTTTAATGAATTTATTTGCAAATTATGGTGGAAAATAAGTATTTGGTCACCTACAAACAAGCAAGATTTCTGGCTCTCACAGACCTGTAACTTCTTCTTTAAGAGGCTCCTCTGTCCTCCACTCGTTACCTGTATTAATGGCACCTGTTTGAACTTGTTATCAGTATAAAAGACACCTGTCCACAACCTCAAAGCCCTTTTGTGAGGAAAAACTGATTGGCTAGGCCTGGCTCCCCAGTGGGTGGGCCTATGCCCTCCATGGCTGCATCCGTCCCAGTCATGTGAGATCCATAGATTTGGGCCTAATTCATTTTTTTAATTGACTGATATACTGTACTTATATGAACTGCATAAAATCTTTGAAATTGTTGCATGATGCATTTATATTTTTGTTCAGTATAAGTGACTGATGTCGGTTCCATTACTTGAATTCCATTTAGTTCTGGTTTTCTTTTGTGAGCCCAATGGGCCTTTTCTCTGTAGAGAAATCAAATCATTCACAAGATAAATCATGTCAAGAACTATGTGGGACACTGGGCTGAAGCGACTTGTAGTTTTCATTAATCAAATATTCAAACTAGTTCAATGCAAGAATGTGGTAATTAACTACATCTCAGACAGAGATGGATATACTTTTATGCCTGCTATGTTAGGTTAGATACACACAGACCGCATAGACCACATGAGAGATGAATGAACAAAACACAAAGATGAGAGGGATAGAGACAGTTCGTGAAAGTATGCCTTATCTACTTAAAGAACTAGTAAAATGATTTTGTCAGACAGCTCTGCAGCATGCTTAGGCAGACTAGCCTAGGTAAATAGAATGACTGAAGACAGTACAGTATGGGGAGCAAAGAGAACATTGTCTGACTGTTCGGCATCTGCTGCCTGAGCAGAGATGAGATGATGACTTTAAGAAATGAAAAATAGTAAAGTAATCATATAAAAATTTAGTAATATACACAACTGAAATATTGTATTATTTCATAGTAATTTCCTATTTCTCTATTGATGTCTACCCAATGTGTACTTGACGGAGACAATGGAATATTTTCAATGTTTTGGCAATTGAATGTTCACTATTTTGGGCTTCGGAATATTAACTAAAAAGCTCTAGAAAGCTCAATATAATCTCATAATCTCATAAAATCATCAAAATGGAAAACCCTGCTTATTTTTTTTTGTAATCGAACCAAAACTGAACCGACCTAAAAAAGCACTAATCGCTCAGCCCTACATATTGTAGTATGTGGTCATCTCCTGGAATGTTCAGGAGGCCGCCCCATCTCAAATAAATACTAATCTGGTTAATTAGAGAAGTTGGTGACTTGCTCAACTTTTCACAGGGAGAAATGTCTTCTCTCTTCTTCCATCTGCCTTTCATAAAAACACAATCAATGCACAATGTTGTGAAGAGTTGAGATGTGTGATTTTCGGGAGGCGAGTACCACACATCAACCAACGCACCAAAGTCAAGGTACAACCACAAATATTTTTCCTTTACAAAAAATATACTTTTATTGGAATGTTAAGACTTTTTGAGATTTGGGCTGACATGGCCTTCATCAGGATGTAGAAAGGAACAGAAGTGGCAGGAGAGTCTGAGGTGTTCGGGTACTAGATAAAGGACACCTCAGACTTTTTTCATTTCGTGCAGCTAGCGACTGGAACGACCGGAAAAAAACACTCAAACTGGATAGTTTTTTCTCCATCTCTTCACTCAAAGACTCAATCATGGACACACTTACTGACAGTTGTGGCTGCTTCGCGTGATGTATTGTTGTCTATACCTTCTTGCCCTTTGTGCTGTTGTCTGTGTCCAATAATGTTTGTACCATGTTTTGTGCTTCTACCATGTTGTCTTGCTACCATGTTGTGTTGCTACCAAGTTGTTGTCATGTTGTGTTGCTACCATGATATGCTTTTGTCTTAGGTCTCTCTTTATGTAGTGTTGTGGTGTCTCTCTTGTCGTGATGTGTGTTTTGTCCTATATATATATATTTATTTTTTCCCAGCCTCCGTCCCTGCAGGAGGGCTTTTGCTTTCTGGTAGGACGTCATTGTAAATAAGAATTTGTTCTTAACTGACTTGCCTAGATAAAGTTGAAATACAATTTAAAAAATGTAAAGATCAGTGCCAGGGATTGAAGGGTTAACACTGCTAATCACCTGTATTGATTTTTGTGGGCTGGAGGAAATTGAAAGGGCGTGTGGTTACAGCACAGCGAACCACAAGCCGTATTGATCCTAGAATAAAGATTTGCCGTTGGAAACTCTTTGGTTATTTAGGCAATCACAGTTATTTCTCTCTATTAGCCTCTTATTAGGGGTATTGAGACTAGTGCAATTCCCACTAACCAGCAGGAGATTGCTTTCCTTTCCTCTCCTCTCTACTCCTCTTCCTCTGTCCCCTCTGGTTTGCAAAAGGAGTAGTGTAGTTTGCATGGTGTAAATCTAAATAAAGATCCAATATTCACAATAGATATGAGGGCAAAGATACAATATTCACACTAGATATGAGGGCAAAGATCCAATATTCACACTAGATATGAGGGCAAAGATACAATATTCACACTAGATATGAGGGCAAAGATACAATATTCACAATAGATATGAGGGCAAAGATACAATATTCACACTAGATATGAGGGCAAAGATACAATATTCACACTAGATATGAGGGCAAAGATACAATATTCACACTAGATATGAGGGCAAAGATACAATTTTCACACTAGATATGAGGGCAAAGCCACAATATTCACACTAGATATGAGGCCAAAGCTACAATATTCACACTAGATATGAGGCCAAAGCTACAATATTCACACTAGATATGAGGCCAAAGCTACAATATTCACACTAGATATGAGGCCAAAGCTACAATATTCACACTAGATATGAGGCCAAAGCTACAATATTCACACTAGATATGAGGACAAAGATACGATATTCACACTAGATATGAGGGCAAAGATACAATATTCACACTAGATATGAGGGCAAAGATACGATATTCACACTAGATATGAGGGCAAAGATACAATATTCACACTAGATATGAGGGCAAAGACACGATATTCACACTAGATATGAGGGCAAAGACACGATATTCACACTAGATATGAGGGCAAAGATACGATATTCACACTAGATATGAGGGCAAAGATACAATATTCACAATAGATATGAGGGAAAAGATACAATATTCACACTAGATATGAGGGCAAAGATACAATATTCACACTAGATATGAGGGCAAAGATACGATATTCACACTAGATATGAGGGCAAAGATACAATATTCACACTAGATATGAGGGCAAAGTTCCAATATTCACACTAGATATGAGGGCAAAGATACAATATTCACACTAGATATGAGGGCAAAGATACGATATTCACACTAGATATGAGGGCAAAGATACAATATTCACACTAGATATGAGGGCAAAGATATGATATTCACACTAGATATGAGGGCAAAGATACGATATTCACACTAGATATGAGGGCAAAGATACGATATTCACACTAGATATGAGGGCAAAGATACGATATTCACACTAGATATGAGGGCAAAGATACGATATTCACACTAGATATGAGGGCAAAGATACAATATTCACACTAGATATGAGGGCAAAGACACGATATTCACACTAGATATGAGGGCAAAGATACAATATTCACACTAGATATGAGGGCAAAGATATGATATTCACACTAGATATGAGGGCAAAGATACGATATTCACACTAGATATGAGGGCAAAGATACGATATTCACACTAGATATGAGGGCAAAGATACGATATTCACACTAGATATGAGGGCAAAGATACGATATTCACACTAGATATGAGGGCAAAGATACGATATTCACACTAGATATGAGGGCAAAGCCACAATATTCACACTAGATATGAGGGCAAAGCCACAATATTCACACTAGATATGAGGGCAAAGATACGATATTCACACTAGATATAAGGGCAAAGATACAATATTCACACTAGATATAGGTACAGAGATACGATATTCACACTAGATATGAGGGCAAAGATACGATATTCACACTAGATTTGAGGGCAAAGATACCATATTCACACTAGATATGAGGGCAAAGATACGATATTCACACTAGATATGAGGGCAAAGATACGATATTCACACTAGATATGAGGGCAAAGACATGATATTCACACGAGATACGAGTGCAAAGACACAATATTCACACTAGATATGAGGGCAAAGCCACAATATTCACACTAGATATGAGGGCAAAGACATGTGCACAGTAAGAGAAGCCACGGTATTCAACCTAGATGAACCTCCTCCTCCTCTCCCTCCCATTTTCTTTCTCTCTCCAACCCACATCTTTCTCTCTCCCTCTCTGTCTCTGTCTCTCAGATTGATGCTGTGTATTTCATAGCCCCGATTCATTAGCTAAAATGTCATCTCAGGCTCAGACACAGGCTTGTTGGCTCAAACCCTATTTCACCACATGCTCACTAATTGAATTTAGCCTTAAAAATGTATGAGTGCAAATTAATTGTTCCTGTGTGTGCGTGTGTGTGTGTCCTGCAGCCCTAAGCTGAAGTAGAGAGCCCTTATGCTGAGTGATGTCATACAGGCATCTACTACTTGTAAAGGGAGGCTGGTTCACATGTCCTTCACCATATGGGACTTATTGAGGCTGTCATTTGTGACTGAGACTTGTAAAAGTGTGCTTTAAACAATGTACATTTGTTAATTCCTAGGCATACAAATACAATTATTTATTGAAACATTTGAAACAAGCTCTAGTTGTGGCCCCAACCAGACTAGATTGTGAACGACTCTTGGCAATAACTCACAATATAATTTTCTGTGTTTATACAGGAGATACCACCCCATTGGAGCTATACAGAGCTATACGGGAGGTGCACGGCAATGTGATACAGAGCTTGATTTGGCCTCCGCGAGCCAGAGGCCATTGCATCACACCCTTCGTACGGATCCTCCGGATCACTTTGCCAGATCAAGCATAAATCTGCAATAAATGAATCTCATGATTCTCGAGTCAGTAAAAAGAGTAGCTAAAAAAGAATGAATTGTTTGAGAACTGCACATCACTTTTGTGTGGCTGAGTGGCGCAAGGAGGAGAGAGACAGCAACAACCAAGCCGACTCGAACTAGTTACTAACTTCTAGCTGCCAACACTAGGTTATCACCCACTGATTACATAGTGCCTGTTTTGATTGCATAAAACTGAGAAGCTAGTTAAGAAAGCTAGCTAGCTGGGTTGGCTAATCAAAGCTACTGTACATAGGCTGCACTTTCTCCCATCCTACACAATAATAACAACTCCATTCAGAATATTAAGTATCGGCCTAACGTAAACTCACCCCATTCCGTACAAATGTGCGTAACCATGACATTCAAACGAGGCTACAAAGAAAAACTAATGGGACTGTAGCGACTGTGTTGACTTCAAAATCAGGGGTGTGAACTAGGTTTCTATTCAAGCGTTGATCGACATGGTAATGGCTCTATAGTATTGGAGAAAAGTTGAAAAAACTGACCCTCCGTTACATCTTGACGTGTCATGTCGTAACGTACAGCACACATAAAGCAACTATTTCTGTTTTACAATCTCTCTCCACCAGGTGTAGCACTTCTCTCATCGTTTAAAAACAAGAAATGGACAGTGACGGGGGTAAGGGGGGATACCTAGTCATTTTTTCCGTCATCATTGCATGCGATCATCATTCTCAAAGCCGCTGTTTACTTCTAAGATCACTTTAGCACCGCCCTAAAAACCCAATTCAAATTCGACACCTTCAAATAGGTATGTAATGACACATTACATAAACTCTTTATAGTGTTTTATTTACATTTTAGAGGCAATAAGGTGATAAGTTGGACAGATCGAGTGAAAAAAGCAATTTTCCCACACGACATCTGTCCTTCTCACTATCACGCATTAGTTTCGCTTCCACACCCGCCATTTTTAAAAAGACCCGACGGGGCTCATTGCCTGCTTGAATTATGCAGAAACGGGTAGTGTTTAGGTCATGTAATTGAATTCATTGGAAAGAGGAGAAATTATGCTTTACAATGGTCTTGACATTACAGTTGATCTGGAAGTATTACGTTTTTGGGGCACTAAAATAAGGGCAATTGAACGGACCAAGGCGATGTACGAGTTTACGTGAGTTTACGTTACCTGTTGGCTCTTGGTAGTTGAAACATATCCTTCTGATTTAACTTTTAATTGCATCATTCTAATTCCATCTTCCATTGATCTCCTAACTTGCTTGCCATGACACAAACAGAGCCAGAGGCTAGTGCCGTTTTGATGACTTGTGATTGGCCGACAAAAACAACAAGCTACACGCGCCTCTCTCTTGAAAAACATGAGCGTCTCTCTCTAAAAGCCGGAGCAGTATAACTGAGACAAGTTCTCTCTCTATACAGTATATACTGCAGCAGTTGCATTGGAGTCTGTTCAGCTCCGTACCTGCAAATCAGTTTTAATTATGCATACCCGAGACCCGTGACAATCAAATCAGATCTGACCCGGATCCGAGGGTCAACTAAAGAATTTCAGACTTGACCCAGTCTGGTTCGGATGGACCCATGAAAATATCTAAGGCAAATATGTATAGAACGTTTCTTTCAAATCAAAAGTGGTGCGATAAAAAGTGATTGAAATCCAATGGAACGACCCAGTAATAAGAATAACTTTCAGACAGGAAACAAACACAGACTTGCACGCACACCCACCACACACACAGACTGTACATACGTACATACACCGATTACATACATTGCGACACACACAACACAAAGAAAACCTTTGGTTTTCCACTGTGCTGACCGTTTCCTCCAGGGCTGAGAAAACACATTGCATGTGGACTCCATCTTCTCTACGGCTTACAAAGGCTCACTTTTAGCTCCTCTATGTCCTCCGCTCTCCCTGTGTGTGTGTGTGTGTGTGTGTGTGTGTGTGTGTGTGTGTGTGTGTGTGTGTGTGTGTGTGTGTGTGTGTGTGTGTGTGTGTGTGTGTGTGTGTGTGTGTGTGTGTGTGTGTGTTTGTATATGCGTGTTTATATCAGGGTGTGTGTGTATGCTAGCCGCACAAATGTAATACTCGTTTCCTATCCTGTAATGATACGCTGGTCCACCCTTCGGCTTTGGTAGTTCTCTTTTTTTCCCAGTCAATCTGGCCCAGCTGTAAAAACGCTAAGAGGGGCTGCTGCTGTCTGGTCACTCCCAGTTATACAGTCCCCAGGCACCAGCCTTAGGGTCCTCTGTCAATCTACCCGACCCACTGAAGGTGAGTGCTGGGTAGGCTTCAGTGGCAGATCAACCAGCCGATCAACCCCAGGCTCCAGGGTCAGGCGCCTTTGTCTGGCTCCCTCGCCCACTGTGGGTGTGGGCTGGGCAGAATGCTATGTGGCAAGGCCCTAGTCCTGGTTGCAAATTTAGGGCTGGGCTATGTTTAGGGCTGGGCTAGACTGGGCTGGCAGTGTTCGTCTACAGTTGGTATGATACTGGTGTCACGGGTGTCGTCGTCGGATGAAGAGGAATCGGACCAAAGCGCAGCGGGGTAAGTGTTCTTGACTTTTTATTTAAACAACACTAAACAAAAAGAACAAAGTGAATAACCGAAACCGAAACAGTCCTGTCAGGTGCAAAACACTAAACCGAAAACAACTACCCACAAAACACAGGTGGGAAAAAGCTGCCTAAGTATGATTCTCAACCAGAGACAACGATAGACAGCTGCCTCTGACTGAGAACCACACCCGGCCAAACACAAAGAAATACAAAACATAGAAAATGAACATAGAATGCCCACCCAAATCACACCCTGACCAAACCAAAATAGAGACCTAAAAAGCTCTCTACTGTCAGGGCATGACACCTGGCTATAGTTCTTACTGCCCTCTTCCATAACTCTTTCTGTTCTGTACCACAATACAATATAAGACAACCTAGTTAAAGACAGGGTGTGAAAAACAAGAAGAGGGAAGTGATGAATGAGAAATTAGTTTGATGATTAGATGAGAAGTGTCTGGGATTTTTTTGAGAAATAACAAAAAGTTATTGAGTATTGGATGTGTGTGTGTGTGTGTGTGTGTGTGTGTGTGTGTGTGTGTGTGTGTGTGTGTGTGTGTGTGTGTGTGTGTGTGTGTGTGTGTGTGTGTGTGTGTGTGTGTGTGTGTGTGTGTGTGTGTGTGTGTGTGTGTGTGAGAGAGTGAGAGCAGGTCCAAGTGAATTAGCTCTGGAAAGGATGGCAATGCAGGCAGGAAAATCAATAGCAACACAGTTGTGCTTTTTCATCAGAGCTCCTGTCTATTAAGTTATCACAGCACCGCTATCCGCTTATCTGGTCAGTGTGTGTGTGTGTGGTCGTACCACACACACAATGACACACGCTCTAGCCGTGACTCTTTTGACTGTGGCAGAGTTATGAAGTATTGACCAGTTGCTCAAGAATACAGGGATATTGATTGTGTCTTATCCAGCTGTTTATATGTGAACCTCAGGTTTAACCCTCATGGATCTACAGACACCTCTACACTCTGCTAGGTAGTCAACTCTAACTCCCACTAATGGGGCTAAATGTGTGTTTGTGTGTGTATGTGTGTGTGCAGCTGAAACAAAAGCCTACTGTTTTCTTTTGAGTTAAGGGTTGGAGAAAGTGGAAACAAAGTGAGAAAGACAGTTATGTTTCTCGTCTGATGACACACACACACACACACACGATCAAGCATTCTCAGATATGAAATAATACTAAAGATGGAACGTAAATCCAATAAAAATGCTTCAGGGGTTATTTTGTTGAACAGTTTATTCAGTTCTTTTAAGAAGACAGAAGTTGCCTTGGGCCTTAATGTTGTAAACAGAGACGTTGTCTTGGGCCTTAATGTTGTAAACAGAGACGTTGTCTTGGGCCTTAATGTTGTAAACAGAGACGTTGTCTTGGGCCTTAATGTTGTAAACGGAGACGTTGTCTTGGGCCTTAATGTTGTAAACGGAGACGTTGTCTTGGGCCTTAATGTTGTAAACAGAGATGTTGTCTTGGGCCTTAATGGTGTAAACAGAGAAATTGTCTTGGGCCTTAATATTGCAAACAGAGAGGTTGTCTTGGGCCTCAATGTTGTAAACAGAGACGTTGTCTTGGGCCTTAATATTGTAAACAGAGACGTTGTCTTGGGCCTTAATATTGTAAACAGAGACGTTGTCATTGGCCTTCATGTTGTAAACAGAGACGTTGTCTTGGGCCTTAATGTTGTAAACAGAGACGTTGTCTTGGGCCTTAATGTTGTAAACAGAGACGTTGTCTTGGGCCTTAATGTTGTAAACAGAGACGTTGTCTTGGGCATTAATGTTGTAAACAGAGACGTTGTCTTGGGCCTTAATGTTGTAAACAGAGACGTTGTCTTGGGCCTTAATGTTGTAAACAGAGACGTTGTCTTGGGCCTTAATGTTGTAAACAGAGACATTGTCTTTGGCCTTAATGTTGTAAACAGAGACGTTGTCTTGGGCCTTAATGTTGTAAACAGAGACGTTGTCTTGGGCCTTAATGTTGTAAACAGAGACGTTGTCTTGGGCCTTAATGTTGTAAACAGAGACGTTGTCTTGGGCCTTAATATTGTAAACAGAGACGTTGTCTTGGGCCTTAATGGTGTAAACAGAGACGTTGTCTTGGGCCTTAATGGTGTAAACAGAGACGTTGTCTTGGGCCTTAATGGTGTAAACAGAGACGTTGTCTTGGGCCTTAATGGTGTAAACAGAGAGGTTGTCTTGGGCCTTAATATTGCAAACAGAGACGTTGTCTTGGGCCTTAATGTTGTAAACAGAGACGTTGTCTTGGGCCTTAATATTGTAAACAGAGACGTTGTCTTGGGCCTTAATATTGTAAACAGAGACGTTGTCTTGGGCCTTAATGTTGTAAACAGAGACGTTGTCTTGGGCCTTAATGTTGTAAACAGAGACGTTGTCTTGGGCCTTAATGTTGTAAACAGAGACGTTGTCTTGGGCCTTAATGTTGTAAACAGAGACGTTGTCTTGGGCCTTAATGTTGTAAACAGAGACGTTGTCTTGGGCCTTAATGTTGTAAACAGAGACGTTGTCTTGGGCCTTAATGTTGTAAACAGAGACGTTGTCTTGGGCCTTAATGTTGTAAACAGAGACGTTGTCTTGGGCCTTAATGTTGTAAACAGAGACGTTGTCTTGGGCCTTAATGGTGTAAACAGAGACGTTGTCTTGGGCCTTAATGGTGTATACAGAGATGGTGTCTTGGGCCTTAATATTGCAAACAGAGACGTTGTCTTGGGCCTTAATGTTGTAAACAGAGACGTTGTCTTGGGCCTTAATGTTGTAAACAGAGACGTTGTCTTGGGCCTTAATGTTGTAAACAGAGACGTTGTCTTGGGCCTTAATGTTGTAAACAGAGACGTTGTCTTGGGCCTTAATGTTGTAAACAGAGACGTTGTCTTGGGCCTTAATGTTGTAAACAGAGACGTTGTCTTGGGCCTTAATGGTGTAAACAGAGACGTTGTCTTGGGCCTTAATGTTGTAAACAGAGACGTTGTCTTGGGCCTTAATGTTGTAAACAGAGACGTTGTCTTGGGCCTTAATGGTGTAAACGGAGACGTTGTCTTGGGCCTTAATGTTGTAAACGGTGACGTTGTCTTGGGCCTTAATGTTGTAAACAGAGACGTTGTCTTGGGCCTTAATGTTGTAAACAGAGACGTTGTCTTGGGCCTTAATGTTGTAAACAGAGACGTTGTCATGGGCCTTAATGTTGTAAACAGAGACGTTGTCTTGGGCCTTAATGTTGTAAACAGAGACGTTGTCTTGGGCCTTAATGTTGTAAACAGAGACGTTGTCTTGGGCCTTAATGTTGTAAACAGAGACGTTGTCTTGGGCCTTAATGGTGTAAACAGAGACGTTGTCTTGGGCCTTAATGGTGTAAACAGAGACGTTGTCTTGGGCCTTAATGTTGTAAACAGAGACGTTGTCTTGGGCCTTAATGTTGTAAACAGAGATGTTGTCTTGGGCCTTAATGGTGTAAACAGAGACGTTGTCTTGCATATCCCTCTTTGGATTTTGCTCTACTTTGGTCAGAATAATCAACCTTCTTATTCCACATTCACCAATTATGAGACGCCCTCAATTCCACACACCTCCACAGTATCCTGTACACACCTCCACAGTATCCTGTACATGTAACAGTATAACTTTAGTCCGTCCCCTCGCCCCGACCCGGGCGCGAACCAGGGACCCTCTGCACACATCAACAGCAGTCACCCATGAAGCATCATTACCCATCGCTCCACAAAAGCCGCGGCCCTTGCAGAGCAAGGGGAACCACTACTTCAAGGTCTCAAAGCGAGTGACGTCACCATTTGAAAGGCTATTAGCGCGCACCACCGCTAACTAGCTAGTCATTTCACATCGGTTACATACACATACAATAGGGTGTTACATAAGCAATTGCTTTTGCCTTTATTTGTTTTGTGCCAACAGAGAAGGTAAAACACTTTGTAGAAAACAGACATAAAATCAATAATCTTCTCCTTTTATCCATGTTTTAAATTAATCTCGTAAAGATTCCTTTCAAATGGTCTAATCCTATTTCCTTAGTCAGTTTGGCATTTCTCCATTTCATGCTTCCGTTTCCCATCACAATTACACCCTAAGGTGACTGTGACTGTCACCTAACGATACTGTAGACACAGATGTAACAATAGTGACGTTTGTGTTCCTCTCATACTCACCAACAACCGAGAGACAGACAGAGACATGAAAATGGAGACATACAGGAATACTGTATGTGTGTGTAAGAATGAGTGTGTGTGTCATTAAAAAACATACAAAATTAGTTTAATATGGGTGTAGAATATACCATCAGGGACTTTTGGTTTGATGAATACTGTAGTGTGTTGGAAGTGTCAAGGATTCTCAGTATATTTTTTATCAGATTGTAAATATTCTATATTCTAGTTACCAAGTTGCCGTTATTGTTCACATATTTTGTATAGGCGCATTTTCAATGCAATTAACCACGGCTTTATTCCTCCCCTCAACAGATTGTGTAAATGTTAGGTTGATGCTGTTGCTGTGGGTAGAAGGTGGAGGGAATAAATCTAGTTGAAAAAAATACCTAAATAATACTTTTCTCCTTGTTCTCTCTCTATTTACAATGGTGTTTGTTCTTCACTGGTTGCCCTTTTCTCGTGGCAACAGGTCATAAATCTTGCTGCTGTGATGGCACACTGGTACTTCACCCAGTATATATGGGAGTTTATCAAAATTTGGTTTGTTTTCGAATTCTTGTGTCTCTAATATGGTCATACATTTGACAGGAGGTTAGGAAATGCAGCTCAGTTTCCACTTTATTTTGTGGGCAGTGTGCACATAGCCTGTCTTCTGCCTACGTCGGCCTTTCTCAATAGCAAGGCTATGCTCACTCAATCTGTACATAGTCAAAGCTTTCGTTAAGTTTGTGTCAGTCACGGTGGTCAGGTATTCTGCCACTGTGTACTCTCTGTTTAGGGCCAAGCACCATTCTAGTTTGCTCAGTTTTTTTGTTAATTCTTTCCAATGTGTCAAGTAATTATCTTTTTGTTTTCTCATGATTTGCTTGGGTCTAATTGTGTTGCTATCCTGGGGCTCTGTGGGGTCTGTTGTGTTTGTGAACAGAGCCCCAGGACCATCTTGCTTAGGGGACTCGTCTCCAGGTTCATATCTCTGTAGGTGATGGCTTTGTCACGGAAGGTTTGGGAATAGATTCCTTTAAAGTGGTTGTAGAATTTAACAGCTCTTTTCTGGATTTTGATAATTAGCAGGTATCGGTCTAATTCTGCTCTGCATGCATTATTTGGTGTTTTACATTGTACACTGATGATATCTTTGCAGAATTCTGCATGTAGAGTCTCAATTTGGTGTTTGTCCTTTGTTCTGAATTCTTGGTTGGTGAGCGGAGCTCAGACATCACAACCATAAAGGGCAATGGGTTCTATAACTGATCACTCTCTCTCTGTCTTTCTCTTACTCTCTCTCTTGCCCTCTCTCTCCCTCCTCCTTTATGTAGCAGGCCCAGTAATGAGTCATCAGGGAGAGCTGATGTGAATTATTAATCTTCAATCATGATGCTCCAGATCAGGTATTTCCAAACTGGGGTGTACGCGCAATGCCGTCGGGGGTACGCCAAAGAAAAATGTCCATCACATTGAAAAATAAATATATATTTTCACATACCAGCTCTACTGGTAGTACTGCTACTACCAGCAGTAGTATACCTGCACCTGTAGACGACACAAGTTGTTCTACTACCATGAGCACATCCAATGCTAGCATCAGTAATTCTACATTTGTTGTTAGCCCAGCTAGCATGGACACTGACAGTTGTGAATCTGATTTAGCCGAAGACCAAGTGCCCCCTTACCCGGGAAAGCATCAAACAACAGACAGGGACGTTGTGTCAGCGTCGTGTGTATAGGTGGCAGGGAAGTCAGGCGCAGGAGAATCAAACTGAGTGGAATGGAGTTATTTAATAATAATGAGCGAAACATACTCCAAAAACTAAATGAAACAAATAACAAAATGGGTAAGAGGACCCGTCGCTCACCAATACAAAAGATAGACAACACTGACATACAAAACCCCCCCCCGACGCGCGGCTCCAGCAGTGGCCTCGGGAACGACCCGGAGGGCGAGGTGCAGGGCGATCCGGATGGAGACGGTGGAGTTCTGGGCCATCTCTGCCATCGAACTTCGCCCACTCCTCCGGCCGGTCCTGGCAATAAGACCGCAGAAACCTACCCACATCCTGGTTAACTCTCTCCACCTGCCCATTACTCTCGGGGTGAAAACCTGAGGTAAGGCTGACCGAGCCCCCTAGACGTTCCCTGAACGCCTTCCAGACCCTTGATGTGAACTGGGGACCCCGATCAGACACTATATCCTCAGGCACCCCATAGTGCCGGAAAACGTGTGTAAACAGGGCCTCCGCAGTTTGTAAGGCCGTAGGGAGACCGGGCAAAGGGAGGAGACGACAGGACTTAGAAAAACGATCCACAACGACCAGGGTCGTGGTGTTACCCTGTGAAGGTGGAAGATCAGTTAAAAAATCCACCGACAGGTGCGACCACGGCCGTTGTGGAACAGGTAAGGGTTGTAACTTACCTCTGGGCAGGTGTCTAGGAGCCATGCACTGGGCGCACACTGAGCAGGAGGAAACATAAATCTTCACGTCCTTAGCTACAGGTGGCCACCAGTACCTCCCATCAAGACAGCGCATCGCTGCCTCCCGGGTGGCGCAGTGGTCTAGGGCACTGCATCGCAGTGCTAACTGCGCCACCAGAGTCTCTGTGTTTGCGCCCAGGCTCTGTCGCAGCCGGCCGCGACCGGGAGGTCCGTGGGGCGACGCACAATTGGCATAGCGTCGTCCGGGGTAGGGAGGGTTTGGCCGGTAGAGGGGCGCAGTGCGCGCCAACCAAGGGGGCCAGGTACACGGTGTTTCCTCCGACACATTGGTGCGGCTGGCTTCCGGGTTGGAGGCGCGCTGTGTTAAGAAGCAGTACGGCTGGTTGGGTTGTGCTTCGGAGGACGCATAGCTTTCGACCTTCGTCTCTCCCGAGCCCGTACGGGAGTTGTAGCGATGAGACAAGGTAGTAATTACTAGCGATTGGATACCACGAAAATTGGGGAGAAAATGGGATAAATAAAAAAAAAAATTTTTTTTTTTAAAAAGACAGCGCATCGTCCGGCCAATCACAGGATGACCAGAGGAGGGTGATGTGTGAGCCCAATAGATCAATCGGTCGCGAACAGCAGACGGAACGTACAGACGCCCAGATGGACACTGAGGTGGAGAGGTCTCTGGTCAGAGATTCTGTCAGCGTCGTGTGTATAGGTGGCAGGGAAGTCAGGCGCAGGAGAATCATACTGAGTGTAATGGAGTTATTTAATAATAATGAGCGAAACATACTCCAAACACTAAATGAAACAAATAGCAAAATGGGTACGAGGACCCCGTCGCGCATCAATACAAAAGATATACAACACTGACATACAAACAATCTCTGACAAAGACATGAGGGGAAACAGAGGGTTAAATACACAACAGGTAATGAATGGGATTGAAACCAGGTGTGTATGAAGACAAGACAAAACCAATGGAAAATGAAAAATGGATCAATGATGGCTAGAAGATCGGTGACGTCGACCGCCGAGCACCGCCCGAACAAGGAGAAGTCGTGACATGTTGGACCATCAAAGAGGCACAAATATGATGAGAACTACATTGATTTGGCGTTCACTTATATTGGGAGTAGTGCCTTTCGTCAGCCACAGTGTGTTATATGTGTAAAAGTACTATCTCACAACTCGATGAAACCTTCACTTTTGCGCAGACATTTAGAAACAAAACATGGCCATTTGAAAACTTTTGAGAAGTAAGGCATGTATAAAAGCACCAGATACCATTAATAAGAAAGGGCTAAAAGCGTCTTATATTGTGAGCTACCGAGTGGCTAGGACAGGCAAGCACCATACTATTGTGGAGGACTTAATTCTTCCTGCTGCCGTGGATATGGCTGGGACAATGCTGGGGGAAAAGGCCCAAAAAATACAGACAATGCCTTCATCAAACAACACTGTTTCATGACGCATCAGTGACAGGGCAGGAGATGTTTTGAAACAATTACTGCTTCGCATACAAGCCAGTGAATTCTATGCGTTACAGCTGGAAGAGTCAACAGCAGGCCTGGCACAGCTTCTGGTATATGTCTGTTAGGTTTATGGGGGGTCAATTAAGGAAGACATCCTCTTCTGAAAACAGGAGAAAGACGTATTTAAAATACTGGACAGCTTTGTGACATCAAATGGACATTGGTGGTCAAGATGTGTTGGTATCTGTATTTGTACTGATGGTGCAAAAGCCATGACAGGGAGACGTGGTGGAGTGGTAGATCACGTGCAAGCAGTGTCTCCCGACAACACCTGGCTACACCGCAGCATCCCCAGAGAGGCTCCTGCTGCCAACGGAATACCTGACAGCTTGAAAGACGTTTTGGAAACTATAGTGAAAATGGTTAACTCTGTTAAAGCAAGGCCCCTGAACTCTCCTGTATGTTCTGCACTATGCAGTGATATGGGCAGCGACCATGTAACGCTTTTACAACATGCAGACGTGTGCTGGTTATCAAGGTGCAAAGTATTGACAAGTTTTTTTGAGTTGAGAGACGAGCTTAAAGTTTTTTTTATTGATCTTAATTTTCACTTGTCTGACTGGGTGATGTTTTTTCTCGCCTGAAGGATCTGCATCTAGGATTACAAGGACTCTCTGCAACTATTTTCAATGTGCAGGACAAAGTTGAGGCAGTGATTAAGAAGTTGGAACTCTTCTCTGTTTGCATTAACAAGGACAACACACGTCTTATATCATTGTATGATGTTTTGTGTGCAAATGAACTCAAGCTTACGGACAATGTCAAATGTGATATAGAGAAGCACCTGAGTGAGTTGGGTGAGCAATTACACAGGTACTTTCCTGAAACGGATGACACTAACAACTGGATTCGTTATCTCTTTCATGCCCTGCCCCCAGTCCACCTACCGATATCTGAACAAGAGGGCCTCATCGAAATTGCAACAAGTGGTTCTGTGAAAATTGAGTTTAATCAGAAGCCACTGCCAGATTTCTGGATTGGGTTTGCGCCCAGAGTATCCTGCCTTGGAAAATTGCGAGGTGCAGCGTGTTGAGCGTACATTACTTTTATTTTAGAATGACGCCAACAAAAACAATAAACCATACATAACCGACTGTGAAACTGAAGGGCTATAGTGCCACAAACAAAGACAACTACCCACAACGGAAGGAGGGAAAAAGGGCTACCTAAGTATGGTTCCCAATCAGAGACAACAATAGACAGCTGTCCCTGATTGAGAACCATACCCGGCCAAAACATGGAAACACAAAATCATAGAAAACAAATCATAGAATGCCCACCCCAAATCACACCCTGAGCAAACCAAATAGAGACATAAAAAGGTGCTCTAAGGTCAGGGCGTGACACGTATAGTGTGTGGCAGGCTTACAATGATTGCAACAACAAAAAAACATTTGAGAGTGCGCTGACCCTGGTGCTAGATGGGGTAGGCAGCTGGAGGTTGAATGTTTGAAGGGGTACAGAACTATAAAAAGTTTGGGAACCACTGCTCCAGATGAAGAACTAAGACCAGACACAACATTGAGAGGAGAGCAAGAGCACAATGACCACTTAGCTGGCTAAGCTAGCTAAAGATAAATAAACATGGACAAATAAAAACAGGTTTTAGAGTGACTGAGTCAGTGTGTGTTTATTAACCCTGGTGGACAAAGCCCTCAGACATGTTGGTTCTATGAAATAAAAACATATAAGGATTTTGGTGTGTTTTGGGAAGACTGCTTTGAATGAATTTAAGTATCTGTCCCGAAAGTGGATTACCTGTAGTAGAAATACTTTTTTGGAATTGTTGTGTACTGTCTGTGTTGTATTATAATGTCCTGTGTAGGGCTGGCACAATTACCGTATAACCATGTAACCGACGGTTATGAATGCAGACTGTAAAACAAAGAAGAAAATAACCGTCATAAACAAAGAAAATAAACTGAAGAAGGGACGGCCAGGCAATCGTGCGGTTGAATCAAATTCTGCAGTAACGTGGACTCTTCACAATGTGATGAAACTTTGTTGCTCCTTGCTGAAACAAGCAAAGTGTTGTAGCAAAGTTTTCGGTAGCGTGGGCAACATGCCCCTCCCTGCAGCAGCAGCACACATAGAAATAGAATGACTAGTATGGGCTTGGAACCTCTAACACCGGCAATTTGACTGGTAAACTCATTGGTACTCTCACAATGGCTGCCTGGTATTGTGATGCAATAATTTCCATGGTAATGTAAAGAATGTTCATTCAAATTATTCTAACTGATGCAATGGTCTGCATTTTTTGTAATGTCAGTTGAGTTGAATCAACAAATCATAGCACATATTGATGGGTACATGTCCTGTTTTTTCTTCCTGCTTTGTATTATGAGTACACTTGCAATGACCTCCAGTCCACCCATTATGCCATCATTGACTTAAATGGGGAAGCCCGTTCTATTCATTCTATTTATATGGCAGCACATGCAGTCAGGAGATGAGAAAATGTGTATCTTTAAAAACATACAGTACCAGTCAAAAGTTTGGCCACACCTACTCAGTCAAGGGTTTTTCTTTATTTTTATTATTTTCTACATTGTAGAATAATAGTGAAGACATCACAACTATGAAATAACACATATAGAATCAAGTAGTAACCAAAAAAGTGTTGAACAATTCAAAATATATTTATATTTTAGATTCTTCAAAGTAGCCACCATTTGCCTTGATAACAGCTTTGCACACTCTCTCAACCAGCTTCACCGGGAATGCTTCTCCAACAGTCTTGAAGGAGTTCCCACATATGCTAAGCACTTGTTGGCTGCTTTTCCTTCACTCTGCGATCCAACTCATCCCAAATATCTCATTTGGGTTGAGGTCGGGTGATTGTGGAGGCCAAGTCATCTGATGCAGCACTCCATCACTCTCCTCCTGGTCAAATAGCCCTTACACAGCCTGGAGGTGTGTTGGGTCATTGTCCTTTTGAAAAACAAATGATAGTCTCACTAAGCGCAAACCAGATGGGATGGCGTGTCACTGCAGAGTGCACACCATCCCACCTCCACCCCCATGTTTCACTTTGAGAACCAATCAATCAATCAAATTTATTTATAAAGCCCTTTTTACATCAGCCGATGTCACAAAGTGCTATACAGAAACCCAGCCTAAAACCCCAAACAGCAAGCAATACAGGTGTAGAAGCACGGTGGCTAGGAAAAACTCCATAGAAAGGCCAGAACCTAGGAAGAAACCAAGAGAGGAACCAGGCTCTGAGGGGTGGCCAGTCCTCTTCTGGCTGTGCCGGGTGGAGATTATAACAGAACATGGCCAAGATGTTCACAGGTTCATAGATGACCAGCAGGGTCAGATAATAATAATCACAGTGGTTGTAGAGGTTGTAGAGAGTGCAACAGGTCAACCAAACATGCAGAGATTATCCGTTCACCTACTCTGCATCTCACAAGGACACATGGTTGGAACCAAAAATCTCTCATTTCCACCGGTCTAATGTCCATTTCTTGTGTTTCTCGGCCCAAGCAAGTCTCTTCTTCTTATTGGTGTCCTTTAGTAGTGGTTTCTTTGCAGCAATTCAACCATGAAGGCCTGATTCACGCAGTCTCCTCTGAACAGTTGATGTTGAGATGTGTCTGTTACTTGAACTTTGTGAAGCATTTCTGAGGCTGGTAACTCTAATGAACTTATCCTCTGTAGCAGAGGTAACTGGGTCTTCCTTTCCTGTGACGGTCTTCATGAGAGCCAGTTTCATCATAGCGCTTGATGGTTTTTGCAACGGCACTTGAAGAAACTTTCGAAGTTCTTGAAATATTCCACATTGACTGACCTTCATGTCTTAAAGTAATGATCGACTGTTGTTTCTCTTTGCTTATTTGAGCTGTTCTTGCCATGATATGGACTTGGTCTTTTACCAAATAGGTCTTCTGTATACCACCCTTAACTTGTCACAACACGACTGATTGGCTCAAACACATTAAGAAGGAAATAAATTCCACAAATTAACTTTTAAGAAGGCCCACTTGTTAATTAAAATGCATTCCAGGTGATCACCTCATGAAGCTGTTTGAGAGAATGCCAAGAGTGTGCAAAGTTGTAATTAAGGCAAAGGGTGGCTACTTTGAAGAATCTCATGTATAAAAAATATTTTTATTTGTTTAACACATGTTATATCATAGTTTTGATGTCTTCACTGTTATTCTACAATGTAGAAAATATAAAAAATAAAGAAAAAACCTGGAATGAGCAGGTGTGTTTCATATATACAGTTACTGGTACTGTATATATAAAAAAAAAAAAAAAAAAATCTTGCTATTTGAACTGTTTAAAAGTCATAGCATTCCCAGTGAAATGTATTGATATTCAGACTCTTATCGTGTGTGTGCGTGCCTGTGTGTTGTCTTCATTGTCTGACGTGGCTTAGTCTGGTGGTGAGATACGGAGCATGTAAACTGCTGTCAGTGGGCTTTGCTTTTCATGCGCTGCTCTATTCCCCTGTCACTTCTCCACTAAATTGACTTAACACCCATTTCACGGCCACAGGGAAACAGCAGGTAGAGAGGGGGTGTGTCTATTACCGCCGGTGCACATCTAATAAGTGTCTATCACACACACACACACACACACACACACACACACACACACACACACACACACACACACACACACACACACACACACACACACACACACACACACACACACACACACACACACACACACACACACCACCCCTCCTTGACAGCGCTATCTGTATCTATACAATAGAGATGATGCATCAAACTCCTCTCTTTCTACAAGGAAGCCAGGAACACAAATAGAGTGCAAACACACACACAAACACACACATGCTCAGAAATTCTCAGAACATGGGTGTATTCATTTGTCCCACACCGTAGCAAAATGTTTTGCAACAGAAAACATTTTGCTATGAAAACGAGAGTTGCAATTAGACAAATCCAAGTAGGTCACTAGCTGTTTTGTTTTGTTTGCATCTGTTTACTTCCAATCGGTTCCGCTTGGTTTCTTGTGAATACACCCCTTGTGTGTGCTTTCCAATGTGTGGAGGAAAGAGTAGACAAGGTGATGGAGCAAGTACAGTCTCTTATCAAACACTAAGGCAGGTATTTCAATTATCCCAAACATCAATCAATAATCCCTGAAGTCTATTATACATACGTTATTGGATATATTTTTTAAAAGGTATTATGCTATGCAAATGTATGTTTGATGAATGAAGCACATACCTCATTGCTCTTAACATACAAGGACACACACAAACACACACACACACACACACACACACAGACACACACACATACACACACACAGGCATGTTCATTAAAAGAGACATGTCTCTATTTGGAATATGACCAGCTTGCACAGAGTTATGTTTGGAACATGGCCCGTCTGGGTCTCTTGAATGCAGGACAGGTTTCAGTTGAGAATGTGGTTAGGGGTTGGCATCTTCCCCTCTGAGTAGCAGTCCAACCCACAACTTTAACACTCTTACTGCCCTTCAGCTCTGCCAGCTCACTGCCAACCTACATCACCAACAGAAATGCCAGAGGGAAGTTGACGTGTCATCTAAGCAGTTATGCTGTAGAAAACACACACTCCTACACACTAACACATACATCAACCTGGTAGACCCAGCTTCTCAGCAGGAAAGCATCAGGAAAATAAAAATTTTTTATTTTTTATTTTTTTATTTCACCTTTATTTAACCAGGTAGGCTAGTTGAGAACAAGTTCTCATTTGCAACTGCGACCTGGCCAAGATAAAGCATAGCAGTGTGAACAGACAACAACACAGAGTTACACGTGGAGTAAACAATAAACAAGTCAATAACATGGTAGAAAAAAGAGAATCTATATACAATGTGTGCAAAAGGCATGAGGTAGGCAATAAATCGAATAATTACAATTTAGCAGATTAACACTGGAGTGATAAATCATCAGATGATCATGTGCAAGAAAAGATACTGGTGTGCAAAAGAGCAGAAAAGTAAATAAATAAAAGCAGTATGGGGGTGAGGTAGGTAAATTGGGTGGGTAGTTTACAGATGGACTATGTGTACAACATACACATGAATGCACACACACAAACAGTAACACATACATATACACACATCGACCGACACGGCTCATCCTCTGTAAATGCTAGGAACCCCCCCACACACACAGCCCCAGCCAGTAGCCCAGCCCACAGAGAGGCCAGACAGAATAGAGGCTGGCTACAGTAGAAGCAGGTAGGGTACTGTAGAAGAAACAGAGAGTAGAGTGTGGCGACAGTAGAAGCAGGTAGGGAACTGTAGAAGAAACAGAGAGTAGAGGGTGGCGACAGTAGAAGCAGGTAGGGAACTGTAGAAGAAACAGAGAGTAGAGTGTGGCGACAGTAGAAGCAGGTAGGGAACTGTAGAAGAAACAGAGAGTAGAGGGTGGCGACAGTAGAAGCAGGTAGGGTACTGTAGAAGAAACAGAGAGTAGAGTGTGGCGACAGTAGAAGCAGGTAGGGAACTGTAGAAGAAACAGAGAGTAGAGGGTGGCGACAGTAGAAGCAGGTAGGGAACTGTAGAAGAAACAGAGAGTAGAGTGTGGCGACAGTAGAAGCAGGTAGGGAACTGTAGAAGAAACAGAGAGTAGAGGGTGGCAACAGTAGAAGCAGGTAGGGAACTGTAGAAGAAACAGAGAGTAGAGGGTGGCGACAGTAGAAGCAGGTAGGGTACTGTAGAAGAAACAGAGAGTAGAGGGTGGCGACAGTAGAAGCAGGTAGGGTACTGTAGAAGAAACAGAGAGTAGAGGGTGGCGACAGTAGAAGCAGGTAGGGTAACAGAGAGTTGCTTTGTACTCCAGAAAATCAGGATAATCATAATGAAAAGTTTGACAAAATTAAAGTTTTGTCAACGTTTCAGGAAACTGGTGAAATCCTCTGTCATGTCATGGCTAGTCTCTGAGGAAGAGAAGACAAAGGATTAGTACAAGACAAAGGAGCTGATTGAGGACTACAGCAAACGGAAGGGCGAGCAAGCCCCCATTCACATCAATGGGGCTGTAGTGGAGCGAGGCGAGAGCTTCAAGTTCCTCAGTGTTCACATCACTAAGGAATTAACATTGTCCACACATACCGTGCCAACACAGTCCTGAAGAGGGCACGAAATCGCCTCTTCCCCCTCAGAAGGCTGAAAGTATTTGCCATGGGCACTCAGATCCTGAAAAACATATACAGTTGCACCAATGAGAGCATCTTGACTGGCTGCATCACCACTTGGTATGGCAAATGCAAGGTACCTGACCGCAAGGTTGGTGAGTACAGCCCAGTACATCACTGGGGTTGAGCTCCCTGCCATCCAAAACAGGCCCAAAACATTTTCAAAGACTCCAGCCATGCAAGCCACAGACTGTTCTCTCTGCTACCGCACAGCAAGCGGTGCCAAAGCACCAAGTCTGGAACCAACAGGACCCTTAACATCTTCTACCCCCAAGCCATAAGACTGCTAAACAATTCTGCTAAATAGTTAATCAAATGGCTACCCGGACTACCTGCATTGACCCTTTTCTTTAACAAACTCTCTTGCACTGACTCTATGCACACACACTGTGCTCTACACACACACTCACACATACTTACACTGCCACCAGAACACACATATATATATATAAATATATATATATATATATATATATATATATATATATATATATATATATATATATATATATATATATATATATATATACTGTATATATATACACACACACACACACACACACACACACACACACACACACACACACACACACACACACACACACACACACACACACACACACACACACACACACACACTACATATGCCCACACACATAACATGCGCACACATGCATACTGACGCCACACACACATAAACACACACACACACACTCACCACGTACACTGCTGCTACTATCTACTATCTACCCTGTTCCCTAGTCAATTTACCCTGACCTACAGTGCATTCGGAAAGTATTCAGACCCCTTGACTTTTTCCACATTTTGTTACGTTAAGCCTTATTCTGAAATGGATGAAATTGTTTTTCTCCTCATCAATCTACACACACAATACCCCATAATGACGAAGCAAAAACAGTTTTTTTGACATTTTTGCAAATGTAGTAAAAAAAGTAACTGAAATATCACATTTACAAAAGTATTTAGACCATTTACTCAGTACTTTGTTGAAGCACCTTTGGCAGCGAGTCTTCTTGGGTATGACACTACAAGCTTGGCACACCTGTATTTGGGGAGTTTCTTCCATTCTTCTCTGCAGATCCTCTCAAGCTCTGTCAGGTTGGATGGGGAGCGTCGCTGCCCAGCTATTTTCAGGACTCAGAAATGATCGATCATTCAAGACAAGGCTCTGGCTGTGCCACTCAAGGACATTCATAAACTTGTCCCGAAGCCACTCCTGCGTTGTCTTGGCTATGTGCTAAGGGTCGTTGTCCTGTTGGAAGGGGACCCTTCGCCCCCTGTCTGACGTGCTGAGCGCTCTGGAGCAGATTTTCATCGGGGATCTCTCTGTACTTTTCTCCGTTCATCTTTCCCTCGATCCTGACTAGTCTCCGAGTCCCTCCCACAGAAAAACACCCCCACAGCATGATGCTGCCACCACCATGCTTGACCTTAGGGATAGTGCCAGGTCTCCTCCATTTACATTTCAGTCATTTAGCAGACGCTCTTATCCAGAGCGACTTCCAAATTGGAAAGTTCATACATATTCATTCTGGTCCCCCCGTGGGAATTGAACCCTGGTCCCCCCGTGGGAATTGAACCCACAACCCTGGCGTTGCAAGCGCCATGCTCTACCAACTGAGCCACACGGGAGCCTCCAGACAGGACACTTGTCATTCAGGTCAAGAAGTTCAATCTTGCTTTCATCAGACCAGAGAATCTTTTTCTCATGGTCTAAGAGTCCTAAAGGTGCCTTTTTGACATACTCAAAGTGAGCTGTCATGTGCCTTTTACTAAGGAGTGGCTTCCGTCTGGTCACTACCACAAAGGCCTTATTGGTGGAGGGCTGCAGAGATGGTTGTCCTTCTGGAAGGTTCTCCCATCTCCACAAAGGAACTCTGGAAGCTCTCTCAGAGTGACAATCGGGTTCTTGGTCACCTCCCTGACCAAGGCCCTTCTCCCCCGATTGCTCAGTTTGGCCGGGCGGCCAGTTCTAGAAAGAGTCTTGGTGGTTCCAAACTTCTTCCATTTAAGAATGATGGAGGCCACTGTGTTCTTGGGGACCTTCAATGATGCAGACATTTTTTGGTACCTTTCCCCAGATCTGTCCTTCGACACAATCCTGTCTCGGAGCTCTACGAAAAATTCCTTCGACCTCATGGCTTGGTTTTTGCTTTGACATGCACTGTCAACTGTGGGACCTTATATAGACAGGTGTGTGCCTTTCCAAATCATGTCCAATCAATTGAATTTACCACAGGTGGACTCCAATCAAATTGTAGAAACATCTCAAGGATGATCAATGGACACAGGATGCACCTGAGCTCAATTTCGAGTCTCTTAGCAATGGGTCTGAATACTTATGTAAATAAGGTATTTCTGTTTTAAATTAATCTGATTTTATTTATTTTTTTTAACTGTTTTCACTTTCTCGTTATGTAGATTGATGAGGAACATTTTTTATTTAATACATTTTAGAATAAGGCTGTAACGTAACAAAATGTGGGAAATGTGAAGTGGTCTGAATACTTTCCAAATGGACTGTATATGTACATCGACTCGGTACTGATACTCCCTGTATATAGCCATGCTATTTTTCCTCATTATTTGTTATTGTTATTCACTTTGTATTTATTCCTCGTCTCACTATTTCAATTTAATATTTGTAATTTTTATATTTAACTCTGCATTGTTGGAAAAGTATGTAAGCATTGCACTGTTAGTCTACACCTGTTGTTTACGAAGCATGTGACAAATACAATTTATTTAATTTGAAGACAGGGGTGTGTGTGTGTGTGTGTGTGTGTGTGTGTGTGTGTGTGTGTGTGTGTGTGTGTGTGTGTGTGTGTGTGTGTGTGTGTGTGTGTGTGTGTGTGTGTGTGTGTGTGTGTGTGTGTGTGTGTGTGTGTGTGTGTTTTGCGTGCCTGCGTGCATGCATGTGCACGTGTTAACGTGTGTGTGTCAGCTTGTGTGAGTGAGAGCTTGCAGAGGGCGAAGGGTAGAATGCTATATTCAGCTGTGATTAAAAGGGGGTTTGTTCAGGCTCGGTCCAGATGTGCTTTATTTTTACATTCTTGGCCTGCGGCCCGTATATATTTTGGTTTCGGCAGGGAGTATATAATATCAGTGGAAAATGATGCGGTCTGGTACCTTTTAAAAAACATCTCCACCTTTTTGTGTTGCTGTCTTGTTTTTCTTTCCATGTTTTATTTTATTTTGTAATGGGCTTGAGAGGTGATGTGCTGAAATGTGCTGACATGGGATTGGCTGTGGGGTCCCAGGGAATCACTGGAGACCGCCGAACCCCCAAGCTCAGGGCTGCATTTAACCACCAGCAGCAGCAGGCACACACACAGCAGGCACACACAGTGCTATATTTGGGGGGCCGATAAAGAGGAGGAAGTTTGGGATCTTAAACGAAGGGGTCAGTCGGCCAGCTCAGGGCCTCTGGGGTGGCCTGGCTAGGGTGTGTGTGTATTGAGGAGATGTGGTGGTGGTGGTGGGGGGGGGGGGGGGGGGGGGGGGGTCAGTATTATAGTACTTCACTACGACTACTTGACTCAAGAACCTAGTTTTTGGACTCCTTTCTTTCCTCTCCTCCCTTCTTTCCTCTCCTCCGG
>NC_074682.1:24676075-24685743 GCF_029448725.1 Salvelinus fontinalis
GGAGGGGAGAAGGGGGAGGAGAGAGAGAAGGGGCTCCTCTTAACACCACTACCCCCCCCCCCTTGAAGGTTGACATCGTTAGAGGGAATTTTTTTTGAGTAATTGCAGTTGGAGAGCTATTGGGCAGAAGAGAGTGTTTTTTTTGTATTTTTGTCGTCAATCTGTGCATTTCTATGATCCCTGAACCACAGGTCACCTCAGTGTCCTATCAAAGAGAAACTGAAAAATAAACAAGAACCGTTCTTTATATCTGTCAGAACTCTGTATTATATTGAGAAGAAGAACTTGATGTCCGCCCAAACACACACACACACTCACAAAGAGAGTGAATCTATGTGGCGCGCTGCTTTATGAGTTTGTCTGTGAGGTTGTATGACCATACGTTTTTAGTTTTATTTACCCTGATGGTTTTTAAAGATGTCAAGTCGTGATTTGTAGAGCTTTTCGAGTGAGCGCTCTAGGATAATTTATTTTACACAGTGGCATCCCAATGGAGCATTAAGTCTCTTGTTGTACTGTATGTCTTTGTACAATATATATGAATGCTCTATCACAGTCAGTCACATTGACCCTTAAACACATTTGTACACTGCTGGAAATAGGAGATTCTTAGCTTTAAAACTATGTATAACTTGTGAATTAACTGTTACAATTGAGCGCAGCATAGCTATTGTAGTTACAACGGAGGTCTCCTTGATAACCCCTGTAGTTTGTTTGTTGGTTTTCCAGCCAGGTCACCCGTGATACACGTCAGTATTCGAAGTCCATCCATGTCTGAGGACTTTGGCAGATGAAGTGGAAACCGATCTCTAGGGGCAACAATGAGCGCTGTTACCTTCAAGTAGGTTTTGGTTTTGCTAGGGTGTTGTGAACGGGGATGGTGGATGGGTGTAAGTCCTGCCTCTGATTCCAAAGGTTGTAAGTTTAAATCCAGTGATAGAAAGTTGTTTTTGTTATTTATAAGCCAATCCCAAACCTTAACCCTTACCGTAAAACTTGTTATGGCTTGGGGGCAGTATTTCGACATCTGGATGAGAAGCGTGACCAAAGTAAACTGCCTGTTACTCAGGCCCAGAAGCTAGGATATGCATATAATTGGTATTTTTGGATAGAAAACACTCTAAAGGTTCCAGGACAGTTACAATAATGTCTGTGAGTATAACAGAACTGATATGGCAGGCAAAAACCTGAGGAAAATCCATCCAGGAAGTGGGATATTTTTGATCTGTGTAGTTTTCAATTGAATGCCTGGATTAGGACCCAGACTGCAGTTCCTATGGCTTCCACTAGATGTCGACAGTCTTTAGACATTGTTTCACGCTTGTTTTCTGAAAAATGAGGAAGAATGAGACCATTTTCTAAGTGGACTGTAGAATGAACCAGAGCTATTTTCCGCGCGTGACCGATTGCATGCCCTTCGTTCTTTTTCCTTTCTATTGAATACGCTATTGTCCGGTTGAAATATTATCGATTATTTTGACAATAGCCAACCTGAAGATTAATTATAAACATTGTTTGACATGTTTCGACAAACTTTACCGGTACTATTAGGATGTATTCGTCTGCATGTTGTGACTGACATTGAGCCAGTGGATTACTGAACAAAACAACTTTATCGAACAAAACAAACATTTATTGTGTAACAGGGACTCTTGTGACCAACCAGATGAAGATCATCTAAGGTAAGTGATTCATTTTATCGCTATTTCTGACTTTCGTGACTCCTCTACTTGGCTTGAAAATGTTTGTATGCTTTTGTAAGCGGGGCGATGTCCTCAGATAATTGCATGGTATGCTTTCGCCGTAACGCCTTTTTGAAATCTGACACAGCGGCTGGATTAACAAGAAATGAATCTTTAAGCCAATGTATAACACTTGTACCTTTTATGAATGTTTATTATGAGTATTTCTGTATTTTGAATTTGGCGCTCTGCAATTTCACCGGATGTTTTCGAGGTGGGTCGCTAGCGGAACGCCTGCGCCAGAGAGGTTAACCATTCAGAGTTCGTTGTTAATGTTAAGAATTTGAAGTTATTATTGAAAGATTCAAGGTTTAAAAAGGCTTCTACAGTTTGTAATTTCCACTTTAAAATGTCAGACTTGATTTTCCCTTACAAAACATTTAAACCACTACAAAAAAATGCCATAAATTATAATCCATATAATTCACACTTCTTGTTGTTGAAGGATTATTTTACTGCTGTAGCAAACTGGCTCAAATTAATTAAATGTTTTATTTTTTTGTTTACAGTATGAATATCTTTCGTAGTTTCAGATTGATTTTCAGTTTAGGTAGCTCAGTTGGACTGCAGAGTAGAGACTGTACTTTTTTCAAAGTGTGCTACCATGTTTCCTTTGGAATTTCCATCCACATTTTTCCCGTTTTGTGACAAAGCCTCTTGAGAGAAAAGTGAACCTCTGTCTGCTAAATGGCATATGGAAGCGGGTCAGAGAAAGGCTATGCTATATACACATTACGGCCTATGTACACATATGTCAATATGTCACTCTAGTGATGTATTGACATATTTAGTGTTGGTAACAGCCACAAAAGACCGGAAATTCAAATGAGTAGCCCTACCCTAAAATTGACATTTGCACTAAGGTTTTAAAATCGAACTCAGTTTATTTCACCTGCTACTGCTATTGATGTGCATACACTGTAAACATTTTAAGTTGAGTCAAGACAGCCAGCTGCAACACGATTTCTAGAGACAACTCAGGAATGTACAGTACCAGTCAAAAGTTTGGACACACCTAGTCATTCATGTTTTTCTTAATTTTTACTATTTTCTACATTGCAGAATAATAGTAAAGACATCAAAACTATGAAATAACACATATGGAATCATGTAGTAACCAAAAAAGTGTTACACAAATCAATTTTAAATAAGAGGCTTTGTCACAACTCATAGCCTGGTTCCTCTCTATGTTTCTTCCTATGTTCTGGCCTTTCTAGGGAGTTTTTCCTAGCCACCGTGCTTCTACACCTGCATTGCTTGCTGTTTGGGGTTTTAGGCTGGGTTTCTGTACAGCACTTTGTGACATCAGCTGATGTAAGAAGGGCTTTAGAAATACATTTGATTGATTGATTTGAAAACATATTGTATATTTTACATTCTTCAAAGTAGCCACCCTTGCCTTGAAGACAGCTTTGCACACTCTTGGCGTTCTCTCAAACAGCTTCATGAAACTAAGAATTTGATTATTTATGTATATCCCATTATTTAAAATGGTGAAGCTAGATAATGACATCTGTAATTAAGCTAGCTAGAGCTGTTAAATGCAGTAGCTATGAGAGAGCGAGAGAGAGACAGACAGAGAGAGAGAGAGAGAGAAAGACATTGAGAGAGAGAGAAAGACAGAGAGAGAGAGAGACAGAGAGAAAGACATTGAGAGAGAGAGAGAGACAGAGAGAGAGAGAGACAGAGAGAGAGAGGAGGCACAGTGGATAGGGAGCTTACAGGAACAGTGGGGACAGGATAAACGTGTTCTGCTTTGAATTAATTTGAGGAAATATTTTTTAATAGGAGTGTAATTAGAGAGGTGCTTAGAGAATGTGTATGAATGTGTGTGTGTGTGTGTGTGGAATCGCTACGTACAGTACACAGAGAAAGGGTACACACACACTCCTATCCCTTCCAGCATAGGGACACCCCAGGCCTGCACCAAAAACTCTCTTCCTTTCCTCCTCTGTTATTGGAGAGTCAATTATAGCTCTGTTCATCTTATGCTATCCCCAGCAGAGCTCCTGTTCTACCTCACATAATGAGGACTGTAGGTAAGTCCGTGCTAAAATGCTAATTGAGTTTATTTTTACAGGGATAGTGCACATGAATCAAAGTTTCAGTAAAAGTGCTGGTTATTACAATTACAATAACAATACAGACAATCAATGAGCACATGCAGAGCAACATAGGACAAGCAACACGTAGCATGCAGACAGAGCAATAGCTCAAAAAGCAACAAAACAAAATACATAAAAGCAACAAAGTGAATGTCCATTCCACTGCAGCCCCAGCCTTCTCCCTCCCTCCTTTACCCTTCCAGCCCCACAGGCCATACCGGCCCAGTAAAGGAGGTGGGTGGAAGGGGGAAATGGGGGAGTAGATGGGTGGGATTATTAGGCCCTGTTAAATATTCATTCAGGAGGAGGGAGAGTTTCAAGTTTCAAGTTTTAATGTCACATGCACAAGTATCGTGAAATACCTTTCTTGCAAACTCAAAACCCGACAATGCAATAATCAATAACAATGTAATAGTAGAAAAAAAGACAGAAAGAGAGAGAGCGAGAGACAATGCAATTTCAGGACCCTCTCTGAGAATAACATTGAAGTATACACGGACACAGTGACTGAGTTCATCAGGCAGTGTATAGGGGATGTTGTTCCCACTGTGACCTACCCAAACCAAAACCCGTGGATAGATGGCAGCATTCGCGCAAAACTGAAAGCGCAAACCATCGCATTTATCCATGGCAAGGTGACTGGGAATATGGTTAGAATACAAACAATGTAGTTATTCCCTCTGTAAGGCAATCAAACAGGAAAAACGTCAGTACAGAGACAAAGTGGAGTCGCTATTCAACGGCTCAGACATGAGACGTATGTGACAGGGTCTACAGACAATCACAGACTACAAAAATAAAACCAGCCACATTGCGGACTGCGATGTCTTACTTCCAGACAAGCTAAACACCTTCTTCGCCCGCTTTGAAGATAACACAGTGCCACCGACGTAGCCCGCTACCAAGAACTGTGGGCTCTCGTTCTCCGTGGCCGACGTTAGTAAGACATTTAAGTGTGTTAACCCTCGCAGGGCTGCCGGCCCAGACGGGATCCCTAGCCGCGTCCTCAGAGCACGCGCAGACCAGCTGGCTGGAGTGTTTACGGACATATTCAAATTTCGACCTATCCCAGTCTGCTGTCCCCACTTGCTTCAAGATGTCCACTATCGTTCCTGTACCAAAGAAAGCAAAGTTGACTGAACTGAATGACTATCGCCCGTAGCACTCACTTCTGTTATCATGAAGTGCTTTGAGAGACTAGTCAAGGATCATATCACCTCCACCTTACCTGACACCCTAGACTCATTTCAATTTGCATACCGCCCCAATAGATCCACAAACGATTCAATCGCCATCGCACTGCACACTTCCCTATCCCATCTGGACAAGAGGAATACCTATGTAAGAATGCTATTTGTTGTCTATTGCTCAGCCTTTAACACCATAGTACCCTCCAAGCTCATCATTAAGCTTGAGGCCTTGAGTCTGAACCCCGCCCTGTGCAACTGGCGGGCTGCCCCCAGGTAGTGAAGTTATGAAACAACACCTCCACTTCGCTGATCCTCAACACAGGGGCCCCACAAGGGTGCGTACTCAGCCCCCTTCTGTACTCCCTGTTCACCCATGACAGCATGGCCACGAATGCCCCAAACTGAATCATCAAGTTTGCAGACGACACAACAGTAGTAGGCCTGATTACTAACAATGACGAGACAGCCCACAGGGAGGTGAGGGCCCTGGCGGAGTTGTGCCAGGAAAATAACCTCTCCCTCAACGTCAACAAAATGAAGGAGTAGATCATGGACTTCAGGAAACAGCAAAGGGAGCAAGCCCCTATCCACAGCACAGTGGAGAAGTTGGAAAGCTTCAAGTTCCTCGGCGTACACATCACTGACGATCTGAAATGGTCCACGTACACAGACAGTGTGGTGAAGAAGGTGCATCTTCAACTTCAGGAGACTGAAGAAATGTGACTTGGCCCATAAGACCCTCACAAACTTTTACACATGCACAATCTCCAGAGGGTGATGCGGTCTGCACAACGCATCACCAGGGGCACACTACCTGCCCTCCAGGACACCTGCACCTTGGAGGCTGCTGCCCTATGTACATAGACGTGGAATCACTGGTCAAATTAATAAAGAAACACTAGTCAATTTAATAATGTTTATACACTGCTTTACTCATTTCATATGTATATACTGTATTCTATTCTACTGTATTTCAGTCAATGTCACTCCGACATTCCATTCTTTTACTTTTAGATGTGTGTATTGTTAGATCTTACTGCACTGTTGGAGCTAGGAACACAAGCATTTCACTACACCCTCAATAACATCTGCTAAATGTGTGTATGTGACCAATACAATTTGATTTGATTTGATTTCTAGAGTAGCAGGTGGTAGGCTATAGACTCACCTCTCCTCACACAGCACAGGCAACAAACTCTCACAGTCTCACATCAGAATTAGACTGATGTTTCTCAAATGTCAAAGTCCTTCTAAAAACCAAATTTCAAAGGGTTTAAGGTTCAGGATAGGCATTAACTTCAAAATCTTAAGGTTAGTCATTAACTATGAATGGTTAGTGTAATGGTTAAAGATTGGGATAGGCTTAAAACAAAATCTCAAAACAACTTTCTATCGCTGTATTCAAACTTGCAACCTTTGGTACCAGATACAGATGCTTACGCCCATCCATCATCCCCGTCAGCAAAACACAAACCTATTGAAGGTGACAGGGACAAGGAGGGAGAGACCAGAAGGAGAGAAAGGTGTGTGTGTGTGTGTGTGTGTGTGTGTGTGTGTGTGTGTGTGTGTGTGTGTGTGTGTGTGTGTGTGTGTGTGTGTGTGTGTGTGTGTGTGTGTGTGTGTGTGTGTGTGTGTGTGTGTGTGTGTGTGTGTGTGTGTGTGTGTGTGTGTGTGTGTGTGTGTGTGTGTGTGTGTGTGTGTGTGTGTGTGTGTGCTCTCGTTAGCTACAATTGCTAACAATCTCTGGGCTCTTGAGAAAATGAGTGGCGTTTTTTACACACACACACTCGACAGGCCCTTGTGTGTGCAGGCGGCATGCTGGCAGAATCAATAGTGTGTGTTTCATAAATCATGTGCATCTTCATCCTCTTCCGTGTAGAAAGGCATCAGGACAGCATCACTGTATTTAGCATCAGAAATACATGGCTACATTTACTGGCTGTTCTACTGAGAGGGTTGAGAGCTTCACTAAAGAAAGCTTCGAGCCACAGAGTGTTATCAACAACATATCGCATGTGTGTTTGTCTGTGTATGTGGCATATGTACCAAGTTCAATGAAACATTTAGCATGTAATACCCAGTCTTAATGTTAAGCCACACACCTGGTGAAGGAGTGAGCCTGCTCTGCCCAGGGGGTGAAGGGGTGAGCCTGCTCTGCCCAGGGGGTGAAGGAGTGAGCCTGCTCTGCCCAGGGGGTGAAGGAGTGAGCCTGCTCTGCCCAGGGGGTGAAGGATTGAGCCTGCTCTGCCCAGGGGGTGAAGGGGTGGGCCTGCTCTGCCCAGGGGGTGAAGGTGTGAGCCTGCTCTGCCCAGGGGGTGAAGGAGTGAGCCTGCTCTGCCCAGGGGGTGAAGGATTGAGCCTGCTCTGCCCAGGGGGTGAAGGGGTGGGCCTGCTCTGCCCAGGGGGTGAAGGAGTGAGCCTGCTCTGCCCAGGGGGTGAAGGGGTGGGCCTGCTCTGCCCAGGGGGTGAAGGAGTGAGCCTGCTCTGCCCAGGGGGTGAAGGGGTGAGCCTGCTCTGCCCAGGGGGTGAAGGAGTGAGCCTGCTCTGCCCAGGGGGTGAAGGGGTGGGCCTGCTCTGCCCAGGGGGTGAAGGGGTGAGTCTGCTCTGCCCAGGTGGTGAAGGGGTGAGCCTGCTCTGCCCAGGGTGTGAAGGGGTGAGCCTGCTCTGCCCAGGGGGTGAAGGGGTGAGCCTGCTCTGCCCAGGGGGTGAAGGGGTGGGCCTGCTCTTCCCAGGGGGTGAAGGGGTGAGCCTGCTCTGCCCAGGGGGTGAAGGGGTGGGCCTGCTCTTCCCAGGGGGTGAAGGGGTGAGCCTGCTCTGCCCAGGGGGTGAAGGGGTGAGCCTGCTCTGCCCAGGGGGTGAAGGAGTGAGCCTGCTCTGCCCAGGGGGTGAAGGGGTGGGCCTGCTCTGCCCAGGGGGTGAAGGGGTGAGTCTGCTCTGCCCAGGGGGTGAAGGGGTGGGCCTGCTCTGCCCAGGGGGTGAAGGGGTGGGCCTGCTCTGCCCAGTGTGTGAATGGGTGGGCCTGCTCTGCCCAGGGGGTGAAGGGGTGGGCCTGCTCTGCCCAGGGGGTGAAGGTGTGAGCCTGCTCTGCCCAGGGGGTGAAGGAGTGAGCCTGCTCTGCCCAGGGGGTGAAGGAGTGAGCCTGCTCTGCCCAGGGGGTGAAGGAGTGAGCCTGCTCTGCCCAGGGGGTGAAGGAGTGAGCCTGCTCTGCCCAGGGGGTGAAGGGGTGAGCATGCTCTGCCCAGGGTGTGAAGGGGTGAGCCTGCTCTGCCCGAGGGTCAGGAGGTGCTGGTGTAGATAACTTCAGGTTTGTTCCAGTCAGGTGATACATAACAAAATGGAGAGAATGTGTGAGGGGAGGGGGAAGGGGTTGCATCATACACAGCACAGAGGAAACAGCAGGGAACGACTCTCTCTCTCTCTTGCAGTGCATGCTGGCAGTTTTTTGTAGTTTGAGTGTTTGGTGTGGAGGGCTCTGTCCTAACTTATTTTCTTGATTCTGTCCTTGGTCTTTTCTTTCAATTGTTATTGTCTATGGTGGAAGGTTAATGCATTATTTGTTTTAGCGGTACACGCCGTTTTTCCAAAGTTAGGGTGGAAGAGGACATCATTTTAGTTTCCTGGGGTTTGGAAGGTGTGGTGTGCATGATGGCTTCTCTGCCTAGCGTGGAGGAGACGCTGTCGATACGGCATGGATTCAGGTGTGTTCCTGAGAATGGAGTTAAGGTGGAGGAGGTTCTCTTGCGGTCGGTGAACAGGTAGGAGATGAATTTATACATTCCGCTTCTAGAATGAACAAAGCTGTGGTTGTGTTCATGAAAATAACACATTTTAGTTGGTAGGCTCTTTCCTAGTGGAATATTTGTAAGGGGTGTGTTGATACCAATTTCACCTCTTTCTACCCCTTTGACCAGTGTGGTAGTCGCAAATTTGCAAATTATCAAATTAGGAAAGAGCTGAGTCGTTTTGGTAAGTTTGCTAGTGGTTTTCGTGTACTGTCGGCAGGTTATCAGGCAGATGCCGTTAAGCATGTTGTTTCGTTCCGAAGGCAAGTGTTCATGTTTCTGAATAACAATGAGAAACAGCTAAATGTGCATTTTAAAGTGAGGCATGGGGAGGGGCTCTACGCAGGGTTTGCCAGCACAGACCGTCTACGGTGTTTTGAATGTGGGCATTTGGGGCATAAGAGCTTTGCGTGCCCACATAACCTGTTTGGGATAGGGGGCGGTATTTTCACGTCCGGATGAAAAGCGTGCCCAGACTAAACTGCCTGCTACTCAGGCCCAGAAGCTAGGACATGCATATAATTGTTCGATTTTGATAGAAAACACTCTAAAGTTACTAAAACTGTTAAAATTATGTCTGTGAGTATAACAGTACTTATTTGGCAGCGGAAACCCCAAGGACAAACCATCCAGGAATTTTTTTGTTTTTGGGTTGACTGTGATTTCATTTGGTTTTCTATGGGAATCTAGATTTCTGAGGCATCTGGTTGCAGTTCCTAGGGCTCCACTAGATGTCAACAGTCTTTAGAAATTGGTTGATGTGTTTCTTTTGAGTAATGAAGAAGCATAGCTGTTCAGACTGAGTGTCGAGTCTAGTGTACTGTTGTGTTTGGGGCGCACGACTTAGTG